>NW_010259708.1:88981-91903 GCF_000690775.1 Eurypyga helias
CCTTCTGGGCTGCCAGTGCACACTGCCGGCTCGTGTTCAGCTTTTCATCCACCAGAACCCCTGAGTCCTCCTCAGAGCTGCTTTCTATCCATTCTCCACCCAGCCTGGACTTGTGCTTGGGATTGTCCTGACCCATGTGCAGGACCTTGCACTTGGCCTTGTTGAACTCCGTGAGGCTGGCAGTGGCCCACCTCTCCAGGTCCCTCTGGATGGCATCCCTTCCCTCCAGCAACCTCCCCACAGACCTGTGCCTTGATCTGCACACAGTCGGTGCAGCAAAATGCACGGTGGCTCTCTGGGGAACGCTTCCAGACAAGGGCCTCCATGCACAGTATCTACTGTACTCCTTCGTGGGAAGCATGAGCAGTACCCCATTTCCACACCTCTCCTGCAGAAAGCAGCACTTCCTGCAGAGGTGTTCATAGAAACCCAGAGGAATCTAAACCGCAATTTCAACTCAGAGTTGGTAACTGTCCCTCTCACTTAAAAATGCGTGCTCTGTCCTCACTCTTCTTCTCCAAGCTCATTTATTATGCAAATAATTTAATGTTCCTCAAAATCAGCTTCTCTCCCTCCAATCAATTTCATTCTGATTTAGCATCCTAATAGCTTCCTCCCGAAGGTTTCAGACACTCTAGGAAAAACCCAAACAATTATCTAAATAAATGTTAGCATTAACTTTAATACAGCAAAAGTCCTACCCTGACCTTGCTAGCCAATTGAGCATTAGCGTCTCAAGCCTTCGCAGCTGAATGCAGCCAAAATACTTGGCCGTCTCTCTTCCTTTAATCAGGACACTGTAGTGAACCAAGACTTGTTAAGAGTCATAAAGGATATTAATCTGGGCTCTGACTTTGGTCCTTGGGTTGCCCTTGTTTGCTTGGACATCAGCACTGCACCGTTCGCTGGCATTCTTCACAACTGGCCAACTTCTTAATTATCTTGGAGTTAGGTATCATCTTTGATGTAGTGCTTCCTCTCAGCTACCATTTAAGCCCCACGGCCCACCTAACCCTTCCCCAGCCAGCCCCTGCCAAATGTCTAGGTTCGCTTTGACAGACGCCAAAATCCTGGCCTGAACATTCATCACTTTAAGGTTAATTACTGTAATGCACTGTACCATATGGTGGCCTTCTTGCCTTCCTGCAACTCATCTGCAGACTACTCAAAAGGCAAGAGCAAGACTGCTGACCCCGAGGCACCCAGGCCACATCCATCTCCTCTGCAAGGCAGAATGAAAAACAATGCCCACAGCGAGAGCCCAGCCTAAGCACTTCACAATCTCTGTGGCTAAACAAGATACAGGTGTCTGAAGCTCAAGTTCTTCTACAGGGCCTCTCAGAGGCTTTTTAACCATCTGACTGCCTTGATGAACCCAGTGCAGATGCACCCCAACATGACGCTCCTGCATCATCTGGAAACTACACCCCAAACCACCTCTTTCCAGGAAAAGGGAGAAGCCCTGGTGAGCACCCATCAGGAGAGGAGCAAGGCCAGCTCGTGAGTTTGAAAATTACCCCAACCACAGCCGTGCCTCCCCGCACAGAGCCAGGCAGCTCCCACTGGTGCCACAACACCTACCAAGGTACCTGTCTTTACAGAATTTCTAAAGGGCCCAGCCTCGCTCACCTCCCATCTCCCGCTAAGCACAACCCCCAAACTAAGGCTGCTGACAAGGTTCCCTCTGAAAGAACACCTCTGTTCCTTCCCCTGGCGAGGCTGAAGCTCGCCATGCTTACAGCCTCTGGGAGGTTTCTACATCAGATGGTTCTGACACAAAGCCTGGTCTGCAGCACTACTCTTTTTCATAATCACAGAATGGTTTGGGTTGGAAGGGACCTTAAAGATCATCCAGTTTCAACCCCCCTGTCATGGGCAGGGACACCTTCCACTAGACCAAAGCCTCATCCAGCCTGGCCTTGATGACAGCCAGGGATGGGACATCCACAACTTCTCTAGGCAACATGTGCCAGTGCCTCACGCCTCTCTCCGGGAAGAATTTTTTCCTGATGTCCAATATAAATCTCCCCGCTTTCAATTTAAACCCGTTACCCCTCGTCCTGTCACTATAGTCACTTCAGACTTACAGAGGTTTCTTATCATTTATTTAAGGAGGTAAGATTCATCCGCTAAAGCTCTAAAGATTAACTTCCATTATTTCGTCTGTCTCCCCCGAGCAAAGCCAGGTTAAACTTCTGCTTTCCTAACCAGGCGCCTTGTGCCATCCTCAAACTTCACTGTCTCTGCTGCTGCCTTCTGCCTGCCTCTGCTCTGAACACCCTCCCCGCCATGTGATTATCACAGAAGCTTCTCCCAGCCCTCTCTTGGCTTTTTTTTTTTTTTTCCTCCTGATATTTTTAGAAAGTAGATTGCTTTGGTTTCACTGTCTGGGGCTGGCTGCTTTTTGCCACAATTGAACTCTTCCTTCTTCTCCTGTGGAGAGTGTCCCAGAAAAAAACTGCCTGGGTTGGACTGGGTTGATAGGTGGTCGGCTTCTGTGTAGAAGAGCTAAGTGGAACCAAGGGGCAGCATCCACAACCCTCTTAACTGTTTGTGGACGTGAAACACTAACGGTGAGGCTTTTAAAGTGGCCAAATTTTGGATTACGTTAAAAACGTAAGAGCATAATGATGAAAATTCAGAGCAAAGTAGGCAAATGGAAACTTTTTTAGCTTTGGGGGTAAAAAAAGCAAGCCCAAACCTCAACAAATAAAACCCCACGCACATATTTTCTTCTAGAAAACCCTCATTTCGCATGTTTTCACAGCGTTCGCATCACCCGCAGGAACGCGGGCAGGATGATGTCGGGAGGGGAACGAGCCTCCCCGGTGAACCGCGCTATAGCAGGGCAGCGCGGCGCTCCCGGGGGACGCTCTCGCCAGCGAGGGGAACGCGACCCCTCCAGCCCGCGAGCGAAAGGGC
>NW_010259709.1:0-999 GCF_000690775.1 Eurypyga helias
TTCCCCCTGCCCATTAACTGTGCTGGATCCTGGAGGGACAGGGTGTATCTTGGGGTGGGAAGCCTTAGGAGGCTGTGGGAAGAAGGGGGCTTCAGGCAGATTTTTGCGGCAGAGGGGTTAAAGGCTCTGTCCACCCCCCAAGTGCTTTGTGGGGCATCAAGGACTCTCAAGGTGACTTGAAGGTGAAACCATCCCCCTCCCACTGACTCCCTGCTGGTGACTGGGAGGATGGGGGCTGTGTCCCTGCCCACCCCCGGGGCAAAGACAGATCCCTGGCCATGGCTGGGTCTGGCTTTTGGAGTCAGGGAGGCGGAGAAGGGTCATAGGAGGAGGGTGAGCCCCTTCCCCCTGACACACAGAATGGGTGTGTTGCTGCCGGGGGAGACGGTGCCCCATCTGTCGCAGCGGGTGCCCGCAAATGCTAGAGTTGAGGGTGCACTGCTCGTCAGCAGCTGGGCACCCCGATCCCTCCGCCTCACCCCTCTTTGCTCACGCCCTGCTGTGGGTGTCCCAGCTCCCAGCGCCATGCTGGAACCAGTCCAACACTGCCCACCAGCCTCTGTCTGCCCCTGGGGGCAGGACGGGGAGGCAGTTTGGGGTCGCAGTGAGGCTGGGAGGACCCCATCGTGTTGAGCCACATGGCAGAGGGAGAGGCAGAGGCCAGTGGTGGGGGATCAACACACTGTTTTCCCCTGCCAGGGCCAGGGGTCCGGGATGGGGCTGCTGGTGCTGGCCCTGGCCACCTGGCTGGGGCTGGCCTCGGCATCTGAGGGGGCGGCCAACAGCAGCCGGCTCTGCCAGGAGCCACCGGAATGGAGTGTCAACGGCTTGAGCCCCATGCTGGGGGCAGCGGGGCAGGTGACAGTGGTGGCCCTGCTGAAGGCCAGCTGACACTTCTGCCTGCAGCAGGCCCACAGGTGAGCCCCGCTCCCCCTACCCCAAACCCACTCCCTCCATCCCGGGGGATGGCATGGTGGTCCCCTGTCCCAACCACAACCA
>NW_010259709.1:1159-1956 GCF_000690775.1 Eurypyga helias
AGCCAGAGGAGCCCGACGTCTGGCAGGTCCTGGGAGGCGACAAGGACGACTTCCTCATCTACGACAGGTGAGCATCCTCCATCTCGGCTGAGGCTTTTCCGGGGGGTTACAGAGTGTTTGGTGGGCTTCCCAAAGCTCCCACCACGGCTGGGCTGGGGGAACCTCAGACCCTCCGCCTCGAGCCGGGCCATGGCTTCTCCCCACAGGTGTGGCCGCCTGGCTTTCCACATCCAGCTGCCCTACAGCTTCCTCCACTTCCCCTACGTGGAGTCAGCCATCCGCTTCACCCACAACAAGGACTTCTGCGGCAACTGCTCCCTCTATGCCAACACCACCTGGGAGGTAAGGAGCAGGGATGCTCGCTGGAGCCAGGCTCCCTTCTCTCCTCTGGCATTGCACACCTTATCTTCATGTCAGGGGCAGGCTCTGCGCTGGCAGCTGCCCTTCAGCCATGGTTGGTAGGGAAGGTGATGAAAGGTCTGGAATAAGGAATGTTAAATAGGTCAGAGCTTTCCAGTTGAGAAGGAACGGTCTAAAGGGGTCATAGCCCAGGTCTGGAAAAGCTAACTAGGGTTGTTGGTTGGCTGTTACAAGAAAGTGTCAGGCAATGGACCCAGGAGTGGCAAGCTCACAGCAAAGAGAAGGATGTAGCTCCAGACTCAGCAAGCGATTAGTCACTTCCTAGGAGAAAAATCCATCTAGAAATATTAAATGCAAAGTCCTTTTCCTGTCTCAGGAATTCCCTGGACCACAGACAGCTT
Source organism: Eurypyga helias (assembly GCF_000690775.1). Classification (NCBI taxonomy): domain Eukaryota; kingdom Metazoa; phylum Chordata; class Aves; order Eurypygiformes; family Eurypygidae; genus Eurypyga; species Eurypyga helias. The sequence goes on from NW_010259709.1 coordinate 1,921, forward strand.
GAGCCAAAGCTCTATGTGCTCCAGCCTCTCCTGTCC
>NW_010259709.1:2100-4551 GCF_000690775.1 Eurypyga helias
TGGCCCAAAGACAGCTTGCGCCAAAGCTCTAGGTGCGCCAGCCTCTCCTGTCCTCCCTGTGCCCTGGGTTGAGCTGGAGAGCCTTTGCTCTGACCCACACAGCTTTCGGCATGACAGATGATGTCTGCTCTCCTCCCAGCTCACAGGCCTGCTCACAGGCACACGGCGGGGCTGTGTGTGCCTTTACACGCCACGCCAACCCTTGCGTTACTTTTCCTAGGCTAACAGTACCGTGGAGGCCCCTGTAGCCCCAAGCCCGCTTCCCGAACAAGAGGGGAAGGAGTCAGAGACCCCCACTCCCCAGCACAACCCGCTCCATCCTCATCACCACCATGTGGCCAGCAGCGAGAGAGACACAGACCCGAGTGGGGACCACAGATCTGCAGGCCATGCTCACCACCACCACGGAAACCACGGCCAGCCCCATCCCAAGGGGCAGAAGCAGGTGGGAAATGAGCACTAGGCCAGGCTGGGCAGCCTTGCAGAAGAACCCTGTAGTGTGCAGAACACACCAACTCACTTCCCAGAGGCACAAAAGGACTTGCTTTGGGCTCTTGGTCACCAGCAGTGTTGGTATAACCACCCCCTCTCGCATCCCCCACGGGGGTCATGCACCCACGCCGTGACCAGGGATGAGCCTCCCCCTCAGACCCCTCGAGGTGCTGCATTTTCAGCCCCAGGGCTCCATTCTGAGCCTTCCTCTGCCGCTGCCAGCCTTTCCGTGCTCAATGAAGCCTGCCGTGCAAACCGGGAGGTCCCCGGTCACTGCTGGCTGACACTGCACCGAGCAGCAGGGCAAGGGTGGAGGGACCAGAACCGGGCCTGGAGCAGCACGCTCTGCCCAGCCTGGCACCCCCGGGTGTCCTGGCCGGGGAGCGAGGGGAGGGCCAGCGTGTGCCACGCAGGACGTGATACCAGGGGTTGGGGGCACTGGGAGCGGTGTGAGGCCACAAGTCCTCAGGGTCTAAACCCTGTAGCCCCATAGCTGTCACATCCTGGGAACCCTGCAGGCCCTGCACACGGGCATGTGCAGTGGTGATGGGTGGCCGCAAGATGGCGGCCTTGTCCCCTCTTGGAGTCTGAGGGGCTGTGTCCTTGGCCCACAGCGCTGGGAGGAGGGGGTGAGGATCCGGGGGGCTTTCCTGGGGGAGAAGAGAGCTCGGAAGGTGATGTGGATACGCCGAGTACGAATAAAACCTCTGTGAAGCGGACCCTGGTCTCTGGTGCCCTGTCCTCAGAGAGGGTGGGGGGCTGCTCCGCACTGGGCTGGCCCTGTGTTGGCACAGGGAGGGATTTGGGGCTGGATATGGACCCCATAAAGCATTCCCCAGTGCGGAGAACAATGGGGGTTAAAGGGGTTGATGACTGAAAAGACCCCAAGCTCTTCCTGCCTTGTGGTTACCTCCTGTCCCACTGTGACCCCAGGGCCTGGTCCAGTCCCTGGGCACATTAACCCTGCACTGCCAGGAGGAAGTTTGGCTTGGCACCCCGATTTCTGACGTGTGGGTGTGATGTTGGAGTGCCTGCCATGAGCTGCTGTCACAGGGCCACATGCAGTCCTAGACCATTGTGGGCATCTTGTCCCCATTGCCTAGCCTGGTCCCCATTGCGTGCACAGTGTTGGGGGCCGATCAGCCCTCAAGCAGCTGGGTGCTGCCTCCCTGGCAGACAGCCCTGCCTACCTGCACCCCAGGACACCCCCATGCCTGTCCCAGCTCTGCAGCTCTTCAGCTCCATCCATCATCCCCAGCCTCACTCAATGCCTCCCCTAAACTCCACATCTCCCCTCCGGGCCTCACAGTAAAGGTTTTTCTGCTCAGCATTAGGCAGCACCATGCTGTGGTGTGTGTCCTGCGGCTGATGCTCTGAGCTGAATTTCTGCCCCACTTCCTGGAAGGCTGCACCCCTCCACCCTGTCTCTGAGGGAGGATGCACTGCCTACCCACTGGGGCAAGAGCCAGGGGGAAGAGGAGCTGTTCCTGGTGGGGACAAGGGCAATGGGATCAGGTGGGTCTTTCTCACCAACCCAGGGCAGCCAGCCAGGCTCTCCCACAGCATGCTGGCTACCCCTCCTCCATCTCTCTTGCTCCCTCCCTCCTCCTCCTCCTCCCCCTTCCTCCTCTACCTGCTCCTAGCAGCCTGCAAGGGCACCTCTGGCTGCTGCTCCTGCCATCAATATTGAGGTTATCTGTTTCTTCTGGCAGCTGCTGTAATTGAAACAAAGCAGGCCGGGCCTCACGGGCTCCACTCCTCTCGCTCATTTTGCCGGTGCTGCTGAGACAACTAATTCATCTTATCGATGCGTGGTTGGCCTCCTTTCCACCAGATCCAGGCAGAGTCCTCTCCCCACCATGGCTGGTGGGAGCAGCCCGTGTCCCCGCAGCATGGGCAGCTGCTGGGTCCCGCTCTGGCCCAGCCGCTGGCCATCGACTTGCAGTGGCGGGGGGGCGG
>NW_010259709.1:4564-4951 GCF_000690775.1 Eurypyga helias
AGCTGGAGATGCCAGGAGGGCAACCAGGGATAAAGGTGCAGTCTGGAAGGATACTGATGAGTTTTATCTCTTTGTTTTGCCTTCTGATGCTTCTTCAGCTCTTTTGCTAAATTTCAGGGCCTTTTCCTTGCACAGCTCCTAAAGGCGTCCCTGGCAAGGAGGTGACACTGATGAGTGGGACACACACAGATTTGCATTCACTTGCTGATGACCAGATCCACAATTAGCAGTGGCAGATAGAGGGTTCACATCTGGTGCTGGGTGGGTAGCCCAGCAGCACTGTGCTGCACTCCTACCATTTGCCTACCTCCCAGAAGATGTATTTCTGTCCCTGAACACTTGGGTTGGTATTTTGCGCTGGGTACAGAAACTGAGGCAAGGGAAAGA
>NW_010259709.1:4982-13582 GCF_000690775.1 Eurypyga helias
TGGCACTGTTTGGGTGAAGTCCTGCATGTCTGAGTAGTGACCAGGGTTTAGGGTGAAGCTGATGCTGCTCCATAGAATCATAGAATGGTTTGGGTTGGAAGGGGCCTTAAAGATCATCTAGTTCCAACCCCTCTGCCATGGGCAGGGACACCTTGCACTAGACCAGGTTGCTCAAAGCCACATCCAGTCTGGCCTTGAAGACATCCAGGGATGGGGCAGCCACAGCTTCTCTGGGCAACCTGTTCCAGTGCCTCATCACCCTCTCCGTGAAGAATTTCTTCGTGATATCTAATCTAAACCTCCTTGTTTTCAATTTGTACCCGTTACCCCTTGTCCTATCACTACAGGCTCTTGTAAAAAGTCCTCTCCCAGCACCCTTGTAGACCCCCTTCAGATACTGGAAGGCTGCAATGAGGTCTCCCCGGAGCCTCCTCTTCTCCATATATTATTGTCCAAAACCCTAAAGGGTTTGGGGGTGGTGTGCTTGGGCCCCCCTGTGGCATTGTTTCCCGTGAAAGGTGAGGGAGACCTGGAGCTTTGCAAAACCTGTGTTGGTGTCTGCACTCCTGCGGTGCTGAGGGAGTGCTTTGGTGCGAGTAGAGGGGGGGAGAGGTGTTCTAGGGGAGTTAACAGGCTCTTCAATCACTGACGTCTTGGAGAGAGGTGCTATTCGTAGGAGTCAGAGAGCCCCAAGGAGTGCTTAGCTGTCACGGGGACAGAGGAGGAGAAACTGGGGCTGACATCAGGTCCTGGCGGTGCTGGGTGGTGGTACCCAGGTGCCCATGGCTGTGGCACCACCCCGGAGGAGGACAGGCCCGGGTCCCAGATCACATGCAGCCTGCTGCCTTGGCCCTGTGTGCTGCTCCTGCCGAGGGCCGGGCAGAGCCTCTCAGGAGAGGAGGAACAGCCAGTCCTAATGTCAACAGAGGCCTCTTGTGCAGCGATGCTGTGTCAAGAAGAGGAATGGGTCCCTCCTCCTCCGCCCATTCATCTGGCAGCCGGGGCTGGCGTGCCGCCAAGCCAGGCTGCTTTGGAAACATTTCATTGAGGAGGCAGCTGAGCCTAGGAAAACAGAGTGAAAATATACAGAGAGATCACTGTTGTTAGGCAAAATAAATGCAGGCGGCTGCATTTCTGTCCCCCAAGTCCATCCCAGCCGGGCCCCTCTTGTTTCAATAGGGTGAAGGCGAATGCTGCTGCCCGTGGACAGCGGCCACATACCTCCATTGTGGGTTAGGATGTGGGGAACGAGAGCTGGAGAGATCACCCCCGGCTTTGGCCATCTTGCTGACGTCCCTGCTGAGTAGGCTCAGACTCATCTCGATGTGGCGTCACCCAAGGAGATGGGACAGAGCAGAGAAGCAGCTGCAGAAACCAGCCAGCCCTAGTGACTCGTGTCCCCTGCACAGCCACCAGTGCTGGAGGCCGGCGAGGACGGGGCTGAGGAAGTGCGTCAGATACCGGCCTTGATCATTCCTGCCTCCCTCCCCAGCATCACAGCATGGGTCCTGGCTGGGCATGAGGCCACCAGTGGGATGGAGCCTAGTCACTGGGGCTTCAAAGCCCTGCTGCTTGGCATGACCCATCTTTCATCTGCTGGCAGAGGGAGAGCAGAGTCACCCCAGAGCGGTCCCCAGGGACAAAGGGTAAAGGTACCTCTCTGGCTGTTGGACAAAGGCACATTCAACAGGTTTGCTTCTCCCATTGCTGAGCCCATACCCTCTCTCCTCTAAAGGCCTCCAAGTCTATACCCAGCTATTTGTTGCCCTGCAACAGACCCATCCCAGCTCCTTCCCTCCCTCCTGGTGGGTCCAGAATGGTTTGGGAGAGGCAGAGCTGGAACCCTGGCCCCGTGGGACATCAAGGCTCTCATGCCCTCGCAAGTGCTCTCAGTGCTACTGTGGCACAGCTTTGCGTGGCCTCACCTCCTCCCTGCATCCACCCAGCACGGTCTGGCCATCGCTGTGCAAGAACCAACCAGTCATTTCATTCTGCTGCTTGTTTCCAGCCCTACCTTTGCTCGCCGTCGATGGACGGTGGTGTGGAGGGAACAGTTTGCTTCTGTTATTTATGGTTTTGATCTAGGGGTCAAAAGAAGCCCAGTGTGAGCAGACAAAGCCCAGCTAGCACCCCAGGAGTGACACATCTTGACAACCCAACAGGTGTGGATTTGCAGCAGGGAGCACGTGCCCAAGGCTGAGACTGGATCCCATGCTGATCATAGGATCTTTGCTAAGGTTCAGGCTCCCCTCCTCTTGCCCTCTCTCCGGGAAAGCAGCTAGCAAGCTACTCCATTTTTGCTGCCACGTGAGGGGAGATTTGCTCTGTCTCTCTCTGTCTCTCCTCAAGACGAGCTGGGTGTGACGCTAGGTTTCCAGCAGAACCACAGCACAGCACGCATCTGCCGCGACCTGCTCGTGCATCCTGTGGCTTCAAGCGGTGCAGCCTCGCGCGGGGTCTGCCAGCGCCTCTGCCGAAGCCTTGCTGCTGGCTGCTAGCCATGGGGTGATGTGAGAGGACACGCTGTCATGGAGGGGAGCTGGGATGGGGTATTAAAGGGAAGGTCAGCGAGGTGCAAGCTTCCCTTATCCCACATCACCCGATCGACCCAAGCTGGGGGCATCACAGGGATTTGGCCTCGCAAGTGGGTCCCCATGTGGGGCCTCTACACCACCGAGAGCTGAGGTACGTCAGCATCCACCATGGTGAGTATACCTGACCACCTTGTGAAGCGGCTGGAGGAAGAGGATGAATCCACGGAGCAGCCTCTGAGAGAGAGCACTGTAACACCTAAAAGTCACCATCCTCAGCCGGGGTGAGCGGCTCCCCAGCTGCTCTGAGTGCCCCGATAAAGATATAAAAGAAAAGCTGAGATAACGATGTTCATTGGTTTTTACTATGGAAGGGGTCCCAGGCTGAAGCCTTTTCTTCCACATGGATGTGCCTGTGGAAGTGGCTTTGGAATAAACTCTTCAAATGGACGTTAAGGAATGACCCAGACTGGATGCTCCAGGTGTCTGAACTCTGGCTGCTGACACTGCTGAGGGTGGCCTGGGGCGATGGCAGCTGTGACAGGGACAGTCCTAGCAGTGCCCGAGGAACCACAGCTTGGTAGGGATGGCAAAATGGTGCAGACGACCGGGAACATCAGCAGGACCAGGCATAAGGAGAAATAGTACAAACTGGAAAGATTTGGGGTTTATTAGGTTGTTTTTCTCCCTAGCCACCCCGCCAATCAGCCCGCAGTAGTAAGGCCACACAACCAACTAGCATCCATGGATGTGACCCACCAGACAATCAGCCCCATGGCACTATAGCTTCCCAGCCAAGTAGCCATGGGGCATTGTAAACTGCCAGCCAATCAGCCATAAGGCATTATAACCTCCCAGCCAACCAGCCATAAGGCATTATAACCTCCCAGCCAATCAGCCAAGCAGCAGTGTAAACTGCTAGCCAATCAGCCATAAGGCACTGTAACCCCTCAGCCAATCGGCCGTGCCTTGTGCCCTCTTTGCAGGTGTTGTGGGGTGCAGGGCAGCCGGTGCCCCGGTTGCTCCGGGAAGGGCTCCACGGCTCCCTGGCTCCACTATTCATTACACTCTATCACTAAGGTTTTGTAGCTTCTCTTTGGGTCTGAATTTGCCCAGCTTTCAGCCTCTGCTCCGCTGTTTTTCAGCTCGCAGGCCCTGTACGTTACCTTCTCCCCATTACAGACCTTCTTAGCCTGAAAAAGTGAAGTTGGTTCAGTGCATTGTTTCCCATCAGTTTAATTTCTCTCTCTTCCCCTAGAAGACCATTCCCCACCCAGAGTTATTTACATTTTAGTTACCATTTGCGAAGTGTGGTAAATGCAGAGGGTAAAGGCGAGGGCCTGCTGTAGGTTCTCTGCCCATGGAAGGGGAGCAGGGCCCTGGGTGATGGAGGGACAAGCCCCAGCCCTGGCCTGGCTCCAGCTTCCCACCCAGACCTTGCAACCCGCTCGTGTCTCCGCAGCCGGGGCAAAAGGCTGACAGGAGCGTTGTTTACGCCTCGCTTTGCCATCATTTATTCATGCTCTTGTAGCCTGCAAAATGATTCCCTGGTTATTTTAGCATCACTAATTAAGGGGAGGGATCTGCAGTGATGAAGAGGGAGGCAGTGGGGCGGGGGGCTGCTTCTGCTGAGCTCAGCTCCGCGGCAGCCAGGCCGACCGGGATGGACATCACTCTCTGGTGCGGGGCTGACCGAGTTTCTGGAGTATCCGGGCTGGAGAGGTGACCATTTCTTCTGGAAGCCAAGGGTCTTATCCTGCAGCTCTTCCGTGTTTAATTGCTGGCCTGCACGGCAAATGTGCTTGCTGGAAGGGTGCAGAAATCCCTGTGGCAAGGCAGAGGCTCAGAATGCTGCTAATCTTACGGGGGCTGAGGGAAGGCAGCCCTGGCAAGCCACAGATGTAATGGTGTGTGGGAGAGAGGGAACAACAGCTCCTGACAGCCCTAACTCTTTGGCTGGGTGCAAGGGGGAGTCCAGGTCTGCCCGATCCCAAGCACCTCACCCCATTTTTCTGCCTTCCTCGCTGCTGCCCCAGACCGTCTCCTTGTTCCTCCTGCCCCTCTGCTCCTGGGTGTCCCCTCTTTAGCCATATGAAGGAGCCTCCCAACCTTCACCCCTCCCCACAGCCTCCATCCCTGCAGTGGGGCTTGCCGGCTCATGGCAGGCAGAGATGATGTGTCATGGGGTGTCCTGGGGAGGGCATGGCAAAGTGTTGTGTGCAGGCATCCTTCATCATGGATCAGGGATGGCCTGAGCTTTTTCTTGGGGATTGCTGTCCCCGAGAGAGATACAGGGACATACAGAAAAGCTGAGCAGTTCCTGTGACAAAGTGAGGTGAGAGCAGCCATTCCGCACCCAATTTTTGAATTCAGCTTGTGCTTGGAGAGGGGAAATGATACGTTCAGTCCTTGCATTTCTCTTTTGGGTACACAGACATTTGGAGTCACACCTGAAGGAGGTCCCTGAGATTGTCTGTTCTGGAATGTTTCATAAAATAACTGTCTGGCTAGCAAAAGGCAACTTTATTAGAGTCCCTGCTGAAAGAGGAGCACAGCCGTAGCTCAGCACTAATGAGTCAGTGGAGAATCCACTGGGGATTCAAACAGTTTGATGGCAAAAAGCTCCAGCTCAAGCTTACGGTTTGTTGGAGACCTTACTAGACACTGGAGAATCTAAAAATGGACTTCAAGTTCACGGGCAACCAAAGCAAGGTGGGGGTCCTCTTGCTTGCAAAGCCGAATATTTCATAACGCAACGCTCTCTGCCCCTTCCTGGATGTCAGATCCACAGGAATAACTATCCTGGGTAATAGATCCCTCCGCTCCTGAGTGCATTAAGTCAGGCGAGCTGTAGGCTGCGTTACTCCCTGTGCCCTCTCCCTCCTGCCTCTGCTCTGAACAGCAGTAGCAACACAGGAAGGGCAGATCCCACCACACTTCCAAGGAGTGCCTAGGGCTGTCAGCTGTAGCATGGAGCTTGGCTGCTGTTAAGCCCAGCTTTGGCTGCTTCAGAGCAGCAAATCCTCTGGTGGTTGGAGCAGGAGGTTGGTGCCCGCCTGCGCTCTGCTACCCAGCTCCTTTCCCAGTGTTAACTGGCCATAAAGCTTCTGCTGCTCTTGTGTATCTTCACCTGTCATCAGAGGGCTTCCTTGGTCCTCTGGCCCAAGGCTTGGTCTTCCAGATCTCTGCTGCCATCTCGGCAAAGCTCAGCCTGTGTTACTGGGGGCACAACATTGGCTGTTCAGAGTCAGAGCAATGTCAAGGAGGCACGGGAGCATCCAGGAGAGGGGAAGATGCCCAAGGAAAGGCAGTCTTTCTGCTGGGTATGGGTTTGGGCATGGTGGGGAGAGCAGCTACACGAAGATGTGGAGGTGGGAACAGCCAAGGAGGTGACATCCCCTTGGGCTGAGACGTGGTACCCACCAGCATTTACCTTTTCTGCCACAGAACAAAGCATAGGTGCCAGGAAACCTGCAGAGAACATCTCAGCAACATAATTTTCTTCTCTTTTTGTTGGAGCTCTTGAATTTAGTCTCTACCAAGAGGAAAGCAGATTTCTCGCCCTACAGCACACACATCTTAAAACTGGACTTCTGACTAAGCTGGCACCCGAAGAATTTCCTATGCCATTGGATTGCACTGCTGCCTAACTGCAGTGTAGAACCGTGGGAGCTCCAGCCCCTTTGGTCACTAAATTTTATAGGCAGGGACTCAAAATAAAATGTTTTCTAAGGCCAGCATGAAAAATCAGCACTTTGTGAAAAACATCAACGCTCAGGGCAGGAGGGCTGGAGCCGGTGGGTTGCAGACCCTGATCAAACAGCCTCAGAGCTGGGAGGCGAACCGGGGCTGCCGGTGGTACAGGCTCAGCAAATGGCTGGGCTCAGGAAAGCGTGCGGTGAATTATTGATGTACCTGGTTTCAGGCTCTGAATGAGCAGCGTCAGGGGCTGGGCAGGAGGCTGACATTTCGCATCCTTCCCTGGGGAGAAGAGGTCTGTCCGTGTTCTCGGGGAGGAGGAGAGCTCCCCCCACTTGTGAAATTCAAGGCAGTAATGACAGGGACAGGGAGAGACAGGGAGGATTGGGGAGCAACAAATGTTCAGATGAAGAGGGAGAGGAAAAATAGATTGATTTGTCTTTGAAATAACATGCTAACCCCCCCGAGACAGGCTGGCCAGCCGCTGCACCGACCTTGCTTTGATTTGAGTCTGGATTATATGTTTTATGCAGTGAAAAGTCAGCTCGTTGGGAATGAATCACATGCCTGCTCAGGCCGAAGTCTAAAATCCTCTTTATTTGCACCGTCTGGGGACGACGTAAGTAAGGACACTCAAGGTTGTCACTAGGTGAGCTCTGCAGAGGCTGGTGACAGAGGGAATGGACAAGCTGGGGTGGTGTGTTCTGGCTCTCGTGGGGGCTCCCTCCCCGTCTGGGCAGACCCAGGGGCTGCGGGAGACTCGGGTGCCAGCAGAAACTCCCAGGCAGTATCACCCGCAGCCTCCATCATGCTTAAGATCCTGTTGGACTGGTCCCTGCCGGGAGGGCTGGCTCTTCCCCGGGCAGGAGGGTGCTTTGGGATGGTCCTTTGAGGTCTCTCTGTGCAGCCAGGGAGGGGCAGAGGTGGACGAAGTCCTCCCAGGTCCGGCCGCTGTCACAGCGAGCAGAGGTGATGGCAGCTGCGCAACATCCTCGCAAGCGCTCTCTGTCGCAACTAATCCCTTACCGAGAGCGAAGTGCCCTTTGGGGTTAAAGAAAACGGGGAAGTGATTCCTGGGGAAAATGTAAACAAATCCGTGTGTAGCTGCTGCTGGCGGCCAGGCCCTGCCGCCATTAGCACTGATTATCTTGAACGAGGCCAGCGGCAGCAAGGAACACCTCAGCCTTCAAGGAAAGCCTCTTCCTGACCTTCATCGATTAGCATGTGGCTTATTCTCTGAAATGGAGATCTCTCATTGCAGTAGCTCTGCCTGCTCTCATTACCTGCCTGAGCTCTAATTCCTTCCCTCCGAGTCCTGCAAAGGAGACCTTGGGCTTGGAGGTACCTCGTGGCATAGCAAAGGTGCATAATTATTTCCTGTTCCCTAATTACATCGCCCTGTTATTCCAGGAAATGTACTCTTGCTCTGTCAGTAAGAGTAAATAGGAGATTTCTGCAACAAGGGAATAACCAGTAATGGTCTACATGTGACTGAATTGCAGATGGAAAAGAATTGAGTTTAAATTCTCAAAGCACTGAGAAAAACAGAGGAAGAAACCCAAGCTCTGAGATCTGCTCCTCTTCAGAGGTTTGTCACTTGAAATTAGACAGGACAAAAGGACGGGAATATATTTCTGGAAAAGATCCTGGGACAGTGTCCCGCTGGACATGGCAACCAAGCAACCAGCCCCGGCAGGGCAGCAGCCATCTCCCCATCGGCCCCATGCTGCGCTGGTCCCAGGGGGGCTGCCATCACCCTCTGCAGAAGCCGGTGAGGAGTCGGCTCCCTGGATTTTGGGGTGCTGACTCAGGCCATATATGCTTAAGGATCTAGTTTAATGCAACCCCACGTGAGACCGGGGCAGAGCTCCCTGGGACGCAGCACCATACAGGTTTCTTCCCCTCCTCTGCCAAAGGCCGGGTGTGCCGCAGGACCCCGTATTATCTCTGCACCCGAGGGTGCTGCAGGGACGCGTGGGATGAGCGTCTTCACTGCAGGGCTCTCAAAGAAACAGCAAACCCTGATGCCCACCAAAGGGTAGGGCACGGCCGTCTGCTCTGCTACCCAGCCTAAAGCCAAAGGTGGCCTGTGGGTTAGGCTGGCTGTCGGATTTGGGGTGAGGCTGGGTGTCGGGTTTGGGGTTAGGCTGGCTGTCGGATTTGGGGTGAGGCTGGGTGTCGGGTTTGGGGTTAGGCTGGCTGTCGGATTTGGGGTTAGGCTGGGTGTCGGGTTTGGGGTTAGGCTGGGTGTTGGGTTTGGGGTGAGGCTGGGTGTCGGATTTGGGGTGAGGCTGGGGTCGAGGCCGGCCCCTGCAGCAAGTCCCGGGATGCCGCCGGACACCTCGGGGGAGCGGTGCCGTGGGTACCCCC
>NW_010259710.1:0-22641 GCF_000690775.1 Eurypyga helias
CCTTCCCGCCCCCCGCGTGAGGGAGAAGGCGTCCCCTCTCCGCCTTTCACGGCCCAGGAGCCGTGAAATACTCCCCAGGATACTGTTGGCCCCAGGATACTGTTGGCACAGCCGCGTGCGGGTGGCGCCATCTGAGATTTAAGGAGGCAACGTAAGTGTTAGACCTCGTGGTCACAGGGGGCAGAAGGGTAGGCCCCAAACCTTTACCTCTGATAGCTCAGAAAACAAAGTACATAAAAAGTCTTAAATTGAGACACGAGGGGTAAGATTAGCTCTTAAAAAGCAGCTGTGGGACTTGACGAGACTTCTGCAGGCCTGGAGTTGACAGCACTGACCAACTGCGGTACAAAGGAGTAGGTGTCTCGGTTTCTCTTGTCTCTTCCCATCCCAGACCTGGGTAGGTGGCTTCCAGGTCCACCCTAGGCCATTTGATACTCACTTGTTTGTCTCTCTCCTTAGCAGCACTGTGAAGTCAGTCTGTAGTAGCTGTTCGTTAAATCCAGCCTCCTCAAGGAGGATGAATGTGTATCTAAACGTGCACGTTTTGTTTTAATCTCCTTACACGCTACACCAGGAAAGGACTAGTATAAAAATATGAGATCTCATTTTTATAGAGACACTTGTATCTCTGTTTAGAAAATTTTTAACCAAACAGGAGTTTGCAGTTCTTAGCACACTGGAAAATCATGCTAAATGCTTACGTCCAGGTATGGCTGTATGCGTTTCCCCATCTGAATTTGAAGTGTTATGTTTGAGTCCAATATAAATTTTGTCTGTGCTATGGTAAAATTGAAAAATTTTCATCTGAGTACACACACTGTGTTTACACACACACACACACACATTCTGAGCAGGATAGGGTTTTGACGATGAGTGTCATACTCAAGAAAGGTGCTGTACTTTCCTGAGATTAATTTTTTCTGTTTTCGAGGTTTAGACATTTGCATTTTGCTTTGCCATCAAAATAATTCTACAACATTCACACACAAGAACGTAATCTAACATTTAGCTAGGCAATTTCTTGAGGTAATTGGTGCCATCAACTGTTAAAATGTAGTCACTGCAGCCATTGTTGTCATGAATTACAAATTAAATTGTAAGGAAGGAACCTTATAATAACAATGTAATTGCCAGCGGTTGGGGATACAAAATATCCTTAAAAAGCTGAAAGAAAATGCTTTTATTTCTGTGTGCCACTTCAATACATCCTTTTGGAATATCTCAGGATAACTGGTTTCTAAACAAAGTGGCTAATGCTTGTTATATTTTCTTGCTGTCTGTTTTGCAACACTATGTTATAAAACTCTGTCTCAGTGCTGTATTTATTGTAATCTGTATAATTGTATATGTATTCTCTATAATTCTGTCTTCAAATGTTATTTGCAGCATTGTAATGGCATGAAACTGCTCTGAGGGTGGGTCATTGCAACGGTGAATGGTTCTGTAAGGTTGTGACCTGGTGTGCTGAGATTAGGGAGTACATGACGTTGTAACATTCAAGGCAAGCTAAAGCCTTTTTGAAGTGGGAAAGACCAATGCTATTGAAAACGTTTACTTACATTTACAAACATGGGCCAATCATTAAAACAGGTTGAACTTTCTCCCTGCATTGTTGTGACTCAGTGACTCAGACTATAAGAAATGATAGTAATTGTGGTGGTTTTTTTTTTTTCCTTCCCTCTTTTTAGTGACCATTTGAAACTACAACCTGGACTTAATCTTCCCCACACTTGGGAGAAATCACAAGCTCGTATTCAGGTGTACGAAAACCAAATGTGAGGTAGGTTGGCAACACTAGAAATTCTCTTACATTTTATAATAGGCTGCTTACAAAGAGGATTTGTCAAGGAAAAAAAGGCTTTTTCAGCCTATGAGCTTCTCATAGTAAAATATCCAAAGTGATAGGCTCTGCTTAGTTGGAGGGGATATTTCACTTTTCTGAATCTTTGGTTGCATCTTGTAAGCTTAGGGAAGGGAAAGTGCAATGTGTAGCTAGTAGCAGTCAAAGGAATCGGTTACACCCAATGCCTGCTCTTGGATTTCTGCTTGGAACACCAGTGGGATATTTTAGAGATTGTCCTGAAAGTGAGTGGGTTGTTGCCAAGTTCATTATTGGTATTACTGCTGGAGAAATACTGTAATACATATTTTTTTTCTTTTGTGTTGTAAAATAGCTTGCTTCAGCTGCCTTGTGCAACTTCTTGCTTTGTATTAAAATTTCTGCAATTGAAAATTGGTTGCGTAAATGATTTTATGAAACTGGGCCTTCCTGAAATGTTTGGGCTTGAGTTGCATACTTGAAACAGGAGCTGTTGAAACAGCGTGGAAACTGAATCATAAATATGACTTTGAGATCCGTACTGGTTAAATGAGCTATGCAGTCTATGACGACACACTTTACAGATGGCTCTGATCCTCATTATTAGTATTATGGTCGTCAGTGTTGTTATTCACATGCATAAATTAAAATATATGTTTGGTTGTTTTCAGGATGGGGACCTAAATTACGACTGTAGAAAGTGTCCTGCATGAGTCTGAATAGCAGAAACTTTAATTTGTAGTCATAACACAAATAGTGGCGTATTTTTTTTCTAAATGCGATACCTCAAAAAAAATCTATATATTTCAGAAAGGAAAAGGAGCCTTGGCTAGAGCTCTCATATATTTATGTGCAATATAATCCTAAAATTCAAGACTGCCTCTGTATCAAACTCTTGTTAGGAGTTTTAGGTATACGCTTTAATTAAAGTTGTTTCCCTTGCAGAACTACACAGCGGAAAGAAAATGGTTTGAAACAAAAATTACCTCACAATGTTTTATAAAGACAAACTTCTAGATCTTATTCCTGTCTCCAGTTATGCAGTGACAGACGTTTATATTTTCTTGAAGCCCTGGTGACACTTGTGATTAAGGTTTCCCATTTGGAGACCGTATTGCAGTGCTGACATCTTAATCAACTTACAGATCAAAGCCTTGGGCTTATTTCTTTACTATCAAGAGGCAAACCTTTTGAAAAGAATCCAAGGTATAGAATCTGTAATTAGTAGTTCCTGTTAATGAAAATTATTCTGTCCCTTAATTTTAGAATTAACTGTTTTTCTTTATTTTAAATTCCTCTCAAAAGAATCTGTTGTAAATAACTGAATTTTTATAAAAGGAAGAAAAGACAAAAGCATTGCAATTATACATGCGTCAGCTGTTGAGGGTGAGTAATATGTTTTTTATGCACTGGAGTCTGCATTTGTTTTTGAGGCTTTTTGAGTGTGTTTGCTCAAGTTTCTTAATTAGTCACAAAAAGCTGCAGGTGTATTGGCAAAGACTGTTATTTAGCCTGGGAAATGTTCCAGAAGGCAGTTTTGTGGATTTTTTAATGTAAATATTTAGCTGTATTATTACCAGTCACTTTAAAGGTTCCACACTGTGTGCCTGGTGTGTATTTAAACATTGAGTTCACTCGAATGACTGACAAAACAAATGATAACCTAAGAGTATAGTCTTTATTGTGAGAGGGGATCAAACAGCACTGAGTTACTTGCAGAAATGACAAGTGGTGTTTGAAGGGATGTCACCATCATGCAGCTGTCTGAGGAATACATAGCCCAGCTTCAGCTGAAATGCTGCAAAAGGTGTGCTGTGCTCTATTGCCGCGCTAAGTTAGTTTAGGATTGGTGTACTTTGTCAAAGTTTCTGCAACTGCTAAAATTAAAGCAGTAGTCTTGCTAATCTTGTAACTAGGGATCTTCTAAAGCTCTTTCAACTGATTTTGTTTATGGTCTATCAAAAGGTAGGCTTAGATTCTTGAGTGTCATTAAGGTTTTATGACTTTTGCAGCCAAGAGGGGTGTTGTTTGGGTTTTTTTTAAATTTTCATAAACATTTTGCTCCTTAGTGTGACTCCAGGAATTTAAATGCTTTTCAGAAAGCAGTAGGTGTAGTTACTGAGCAATTTTCTTGTATTACTATAGCTGTTTTGTAGCTGACTGCTGATAGATTAGGACCTTAAAACTGGGTTCTGTTTGTTCTGGGAGGTTTAGTACAGTATAGAAGAGTTGGTTGAAAGTGGCACCAATAGTCTAAAGGTACAAGGGTTGCAATAAGGTGGAAAGATGTGTTTACAATGGCTTTTAAAAGATGCAGCATGCAGTAAACCTTACTGTAGATGATTTGCTTTTTATTTTGCTATTTACATTTGTGCAAAGCAGGTCGAGAGTAGATTTAAAAGCTTCCATCTCTAAATGGTATTAGTTTGCAGATGACTTCCACAAAATCAAACTGTTACAAGGTTAAGACCAATAGAAATTAATACTATTCATCTTTATGTGTGGTCCCATTGACTACAGTGGAACTGCTGAACTGACTAGGTGTTTTTCACCTGAAAGAGGGAAGAGCAGTGAAATGGGATAGTACATTGGGCACATATGTAATCAGTATGGACAATCAGATGTACAGGAACAGATAAAGTTGTAATAGTCCTAGTTAAACTGAATACCAAAAGCAAAGTAACGATAATAAACAGGAGAGACACATCAGTTGAATTAATTGTCATTGAAGACTATTAGATCATGATTTACATTACAGGTGTAAAAAGCGCTGTCTCTGTGACTATGCAGTATAGTCATCATATGAATAAAGTTATTCCAAAAAGACTTTTGCATGGGTACTGGTTTACTTAGTAAAGTTTTCCAGAATCTGGTCCTAATTTTTAAATTTATTTTCATGTCTAAAAAAGAATGGTAATGGTTGTCTTACATTTTCTTGTACAAAACAGTATTTTTTTCTTCAATTTTCAATTCAAGTGTATTTTTTTCCCCTCTGAATATACCATGTTTTTTAAACTTTCATGTATGAACAGTAGGCTGGGCCAGACTTTCAGTAAATTTCACTCCATACAATGCCTTCTACTTGGTGAAGGTGCTTCTGATACGTTTACACTGTAACAGTTGCTCTCTTGAGAGATATATATGAAAACACTGCTGTCAAAAATCAGCCTAGCAGGGTTTCTGTGAGAATAGGGTCTAATATAATCACACTAAAATCAGTGGGATTAATCATCAGCTGTTGTAAATCAGAATATTTCCACCAATTTCAATTAAATTTTACTTAAACCAACTGGGCCTGCTAGGCTTGTGTAACAGTTGTGAAAAAAGCAAATTAAGCTGACTTTCTTTATGTAAAGGACAATGATGCACTTACATTTGATTCCAGTGTATTTTACGGCATGCCTCAGAGCAAAAGCAGTTCAACTAAATATCAGTGGAGGCCTTTTTCTAGACAGAGACCTCTGGAAATTGCTTTAGCCCTTTAACATTTAGAAAGCATATTTAGAGAAATGGGATGCCTCTTTTTACATGCTTGCTTTCATAGTGGTAGAAAAATAGTAGAACAGTTTTGGGAAGATACTATCCCATTTCAACCTGTTCCACTAGAATTAATAGAAATCAGCTCTAAGTTTTGTTTTAGGATTAAGACTCCTGCATCAAAATCTAGTAAAAATAACTCCTAGGTAATTTGCTTTATATGACAGATGGAATTTTTGAATCTTCTGTGAGTTATGTTATCCACTTGTTCATACTGATGTTTTGTCAGTCTCCAGTCATCTCCAGACTATTAAATCCTAAACCAACACACTTCTATCATATATGTAGAAAGATACATAAGTCAGGACTATCTTCAAGTGCATCTGAGCTGTGTTTGAGCACAGTTAAATGCAATTTTGCCATGGAGATGAAATGTAATTATTATAAATCCCTTCCTGGTCAATGTGTACTCTTCAGTGGTTTAAAATCATCTCCTATCACTTAAAACATTTTATATTTATTTAAATCTGTATTACTTCTATGTCCAGTAAACCCATAGCAATTTGTATTAGGTGGGGATTGGAAGAGGATAGTTACATGTCAATCTCTTCAACTAGTGCTATCATGCTGGCACTGTGAGGGCCAAACTTTTGACAGAAATCGTCAACAGAAAAAAAAATTAAGCTGGGATAAAATCTGATTTCTGAGGTTATTAAAAAAGTATGCTCCTGAAGAAACATGACACACATATGTTTATGACATACAATCTTTCAAGTTTGAATAGAACTTATATTTTGCTAAATCACTGAGCCTGTCTTCGGTCTGCTTGATGTTTAAAGGGTAAACCATCATGATTTTTTTTTCCTCTATTGCTAATGAGTTTTAAAGTTCCCATAAATGATCAGAAATGTTTCTATCCAAATGTTTTCCAAAATACAGGTGCTGCAATTTCAATGTCCTATGCTCTGACAATGAGAAAGTTTTTTGGTTTCTCAGACTTTACTCAGGAGCATCTGTGCAAGAATCAGACAAATCTAGTCCTCTTGTATCTGTGTTTCATTGTGTTTTGAGTTGAAAATCACCAGTGTAAGGTCACAGCAGTATTGTCTAAATAACATCAGAGCACATGGTAGGATTTGTGATAAAATAAGACTTCGTAATAAAAAACTATGCCTATTTATGTCAGTTCATTAACTTTGCTTACTGACTTGTTTTTGTTTATTTTTGTGCCATAAACAATTGTGAACTGTAGCCATTTCACTCTGCAAGCCTTGAACAAAGATAGGTGTTAAGAACTGATATTTTTAACAATTGTCTCAAGGGTGCTGAGGATCAGATCATCAAAGGCAATAATGTACCTAATATATGTTTATGTAACTAGTTTACTTTGAAATAGAGAAGTTCGATCTGTCCAAATACCTTTAAGAATTCGGGGGTTATTTTTCATTTCCACTGGTTGAAATCAGGGTTAACAGTATTGATATCATTAGGTCTATTGTGGTTTAAAAGCAGAACAAATAAAAGAGACTTTGGTAATGGCTCTTCAGTATTTGAACTGTCCCTTTCCCTGAAAAGTATTTCAAGCAATAACCCTGTTGCTTTACCTGCCCATCAAGAAATTCATTACAACAGTAGCTGTGATACCAAGACTAAATAACTGAGTTGGGAATTGAACCGTGGTCTTCCACAGCTCGAAGGCAACGCGTGATCTCGGTTAGCTGTTAATGAACTGCGTCAACTTGCTAGCTGACAGCAAAATCAATCCTATCAACTTTATGAGCTGAAAAATATCATTGCTATATGAAAGTTATTATTTGAAATTTGATGGATTCGGAATACATCAAGAAAAAATATTGAATTAAATCTTCATACTTTTTTTACCTAAATATATAACTCTGAGAAACTTAGGTTATAGATTCGCTTTAGCTGTTCATGTTCCTGAGAGTTTCCTCTACAAGGCAAGGCCCTTCATATATTTTAATTAAAAGCCAGAGAAGAAATAAGTTGTCCTTGGCACGTCATGCTAATGAGCACTGGTTAGTTTGAAAATACATGTTCATTGTTTTTACATGATAATTTCCCTGCGAACCACAAGACCCTGTTTATGCAGCAACGGCTCTGGAAGCAGTAGGGGGCGTTCTTTCCCTTCTGTAACTCTGCAGAGAGTTCTCCCACTGCATTCTGCCTGCAAACTGAATTTTTGTTGATGGCATTAATCCTGGGGTTAAGGTTGGCCTATGGTGAGCAATAATAAGTTTAACCTTTGACTTCCTACAATAAGATGTAATTTATCATTTCTAGACTCTTTTGTAAGTGCCATTACCCTCACTTCTGCTTAAGATAAATTGAGGCAAGTGAACACTTGATATCAGTGATCTTTACCTGCAAAACATAAATCTAATTTATTTATTGTCTCAGCTTAGATTTTTGTCCTCTAATTATGGCTCTTAGACAGTACAGTTTTTGTTTGTTTGATGTGTTAGTCAATTTTTGTAATTCGTAGAGTGTTTGTTCCTTCACATAGATTTCACACCAGTAAATATAAATCCTGGAATGTCTAAATGCACAGAAACTTCATGTAATGTGGATAAAAAACAAGCAAGGTATTCATATTCTTAATGTATACTTGCTAAGTAACTGTGATCAGGAAAGCATTTTAAAATGAAATTTCAAAGACTATTTAAGGTGATTAAACAAGTAGCATCATGTAAATAAATCATTTTTGTAGCTGTTGTCATTCACTCATAATGTATATGTATCTGTTATTTATAAAATCTCATTATTTTTTAATTGTAAGTGAAGCATATTTAACTTTTTTGTCTTAAAGCACTTTTTAAAATTTGCATTAGATGTTTATGTTGCTTTTTGGTTTGGAATTGAAGAATAAATTTATAGCAAGATTATTACTCTCCGTGCTCTTCAAGCAAGAAAAAGAATATACTTTTATAATTGCGGATACTATGAATACTGCATCTTTTGGTGAGGAAGTGCTGATTCATGAGATATGGTTGGGCGGGGTGTGCGCCGTGAAGTATATGCTGATTTCATAAAGTGCGTTTTGGTTTCAGGGTAGGATTATTCAGGCTCATGACCCTCAGTAAGACCAGAACATTGAATCTCTCTTTCCCCTATCTCAGTCCCAATATTCTCATATACTGAGAATATTTTTATATTCTTTTTAGCTGATAAATACTGATATAAACATATAAATATTTTAAAATATCAGTATTTATGAAATATGTGTAAATTAAAAGGCAGAAAATCTTGAATAGAAATAAAAGTTATGCAATGCTATTTTGAAGACTACTAATGTTTGGTAAGATTCTAAAACATATTTTTCAGTCTGGATTTAATGTTTTGGGAGTAAAAAATGTTGTCGTGCATCTGTAGGAACTCAACCCATTTATAGGCTCTTCACACAAAAGCTTATATAGAAAATATACGTGTAATTACATAATTTGCATGGCAGAACAGCCCACATCACTATATTCAGCCTTCAAAACATTAAGGGCTACTTGACTCATTTCAGTCCTGCTGCTAATTTTAGAGGAATTGTTTAACAACAAAACAAGAGGCTGCCAACATCTGTAATATGTTCTGTTATTTGAATCTTCAGTAGTTCATTTACCAGAAGTTGCCTTTTGGCTGTGCTGGAACACAACAAAAGGGCAGTTAGTGGATTAGCTTAGCCCTTGCTGGCTAGTTATAGGTAAGAGATGCGTAGAATATTATGCATCCAAAAGTACCAGCTGTCTCTCATAACACACAAAAGACAATGATGGATTGTCAGAGTAATTAGATTCCTTACAATCTTAGAAGGATAATTTTGAAAATCTTCCTGCAGCCTGTGTTACACAGATATACTTTCTAATTTCCCTTAAGTTGGAATTATTTTAGATAATGAAGATGTAATAGTAAGAATAGAAGATACTATCATTTATGCTATTTTCATACACTACAGCTATGTTGAGCAGAATGTGCTTAAATGTGAGCTAAGGACGAAGAAATTATTCTAGTGATACTTACAGAAAAAGGAAAGAAGAAAGGAAGTACTCGCTCTTTTTTGAATGTTACACATGTCATTAAAAAAGATTAATTTATTTTTCAATAGGCTGGATTGCTGTATTCGAGAACACACAAGCCATGTGAAAAATGAAGCGTGTGCTGGTTATTGGTGAACCAAAAAAATTGTATTCCACTAAGCTATTATTCATACTGTAACATATATAAAATCAAAGGTTTGCAATAGATACCAAATCCTAAGAATGTTAATCCTCCTCGCAGTGTTGGAGCATTAAGGTATGGTAACTTCCACTTGAACCAAAGGAAAATAATTCAGCTAATGATAATAAACGTTACTTTGCATATTGATCAGCTGTTAGAATACCTATGAAAATTTGAAAAGATAGAAATGTTTCTGCATGCCATGAGTGTGTGCGTGAGACTCATGAACATACAATAAAGACATGTTCTGTGCAGCAACTATTTTCCCCAGAATTCTGGATATCTGATAATGTTATCAGAACTGTTGTGTTTGGAAATCCTAATCCAAACATTGATAATCTCCAATAAGGGACAGAAAAGGAGTTCAAGCTCCTAAGGCAGTGAGGAAGGTGCAGGCAAAAACACCAGAAGGCCTGTGTGGATGAACAAGGAGTTCCTAGACAAACTCTGGCACCCTCAAAGTAAAGAAGTTTTTCCTCAGTTTAAAAATTAATCCATTATATGGAGTGAGAGCAACATTGAGGAGAAGGACTTGGGGTGTTGGCTGCTGAGAAGCTCAACATGACCCAGCAATGTGTGCTGGCAGCCCAGAAAGCCAACCGTATCCTGGGCTGCATCAAAATAAGTGAGGCCAGCAGGTCAAGGAAGGTGATTCTCCCCCTCTACTCCACAGTACTACCTCCAGCTCTGGTGCCTCCAGCGTAAGAAGGGCATGGATCTGTTGGAGCGAGTCCAGAGGAGGCCACGAATATGATTGGGGGGCTAGAGCACCTCTGCTGTGAAGAAAGGCTGAGAGAGTTGGGCTGCAAGAAAGATGGAGGGGGACTTTTTACATGGGCCTGTAGTGACAGGAGAAGGGTTAGTGGGTTTAAATTGAAAGCGTGGAGATTTATATTAGATATCAGGAAAAAATTCTTCCTGGAGTGGGGGGTGAAGCACTGGAACAGGTTGCCCAGAGAAGCTGTGGAAGTGTTCAAGGCCAGGCTGGATGAGGCTTGGAGCAACCTGGTCTAGTGGAAGGTGTCCCTGCCCATGGCAGGGGGGTTGGAACTGGATGGGCTTTAAGGTCCCTTCCAACCCAAACCATTCTATGATGCTATGATAACATGCAAGGATACTACATTTTGCTTAAAAGCATTAGTCTACTGATGGAAGTGGTAGAGATGAGAGGTCTATACTGCAAAATGCCATGGTTCCTACTTTGCAACCATTCTCAGGATAAGTCAAGAGGCTTTTTTGTCTGTCATATTTGTAGTTATTAAAATTTAATGTGCAGCTATCATAAAACAATATAGGGAAAAAATCCTATGACTCTTCACAAGACATAATATTTCTTTTGAAATGTCTGTCTTGGATGCCTCCTTCTACTAAAGAAGTGTTGCCTTCACTACAAAGATCAAGAGAAACAGGGGAATGCCATGTATTTCATCTGCTTGAAGGGTGTCTCTGTGGACCCAACAGGAATGCTGCTAACATAGTTGCTACTTCTTTTGCTGTTAATGTATCTTTCCCATGTTGATTGAGTAAGTCATGTTGTAGTAGGAGGGAAGGGAATGGAAAGAATACTACTGATCTGAAGATGTTAGTTGGGCTTTCATCCTTCATGTTCTTTCTCAGAATGTGTTGAATTGTAACAAATGGCAGATACTGTCAAAAACACAGTTCTGAAGCCTCTTTCTTAATTAAAATATTTTTTCCATTGATCAAATGAAAACAGTTGAGAGAACAATGAGCAAACTCTCTGCATAACATGTGATGTCTGCTGTGGATAAGACGTATATATGCATAACATATACATATATAGTATAAATAACATTTAAATATATATATAAACCAACAAATTAACAAACTATTGGTAGCCATTTAAAGGCTAAGGTCAAGTGAAATGTAGCGCTCAGCCCTGATGGGTAAATATACAACCTAATTTTTCTCAAGTGTTCCTGTGTGCCCTTTTGATATAGAAGTTGTGATCACAGAATACCTAGAAATAACTTTGCTACCTACAGGGAGAAAAAAAAGCTTCCTCACTCATCAGAGGCATGGACAGGAAGGTCTTTCATTTTACTGAGTGGAAATGTCCTCTTTCCACTGGGTGGATAGTAATTCTGACAGCTTTGCAGGGTTTATATCAAGTAATGTGAGTTTTTGTCTTTTTGAACATAAAACCACTCTCGGCAGTGCTGAACAGGTATTGGGATCTTCATTCCATCTTCCCTTCCTGGTGAGTTTCTCCTTGCTTATAGCAGGCTTTTTTAGGTCAGAAGAGTGGTTAACCTTTAAAAATCATGGGTTAAAGTTTGGAGAAAAGGAAAGTTGTGGTTCATGTGGAGAAGAGAAGCACTTTGCTAGCTGAAGATGAATAAAAGTCTCACAGCAGGGAGCTGCTGCTGACCTGTTACCTCTAATCATTCCAAAGCTTTTCTGTGGTGGACATGTGCACATGTGCACCAACTGCAGCTGAGTCACTGGTGTACCTTGACACACGCACCTTCCGCTGCAGATACTTTGCGTGAGTTGAATGATCTGAAGAAGAGCAAATTCTTCTGTTGCAATTAGTATATTTGCTTGTCCACACTAGAAATACGTGTTGGTGCTGCTGGCGATCAAGGGCTTGCCCTGGGGCATATTCCCTTTTATAGGCAAAAACTTTAATGATGAAGAAATTCAGTGGGAAACTATAAAGTGAGTGAAAATTACCTCTCATGCAAATAAAAATGAAATGCTGAGAATTGTTTTGAAATTATCTTGTCTGGGAGATGCTGTACTAATTGTGGTGGTTTATTCTCTCTAAAATCTGCAGTGCTTTGGCCAGTGGCCAGGAGAAGAATTGCATTCTGACAGTTTAGCCTTTTTATAATCCTATCAAATACTCAACTACCCAATTAAGTCAGTTTCTCTTCCACTAACATGCTTTTTTCCTTGTATTTTCCATCAAGATCTTTTTCTGAGTTTAAATACTTGAATTACTGCTTCAAAAGGACAGTTGAACATTTTTAGATATGCTGAGATCACTTCAGGTGATTTTTTCTGATAGGTTGTTATGACTTAAGGGCTCTACAGATCCTAATGCAGTGGCATCTGAATGAAGTTTCTGTGCATGTGGAGAC
This sequence comes from Eurypyga helias, assembly GCF_000690775.1. Taxonomy (NCBI): domain Eukaryota; kingdom Metazoa; phylum Chordata; class Aves; order Eurypygiformes; family Eurypygidae; genus Eurypyga; species Eurypyga helias. The sequence goes on from NW_010259710.1 coordinate 12,628, forward strand.
TGGCTGTGGGTTTCAGTGTGTTGTCTTTTCTTTATTCTGTTCTCTATTCTTTCTGTAACACAAAAAAATATTTCTGGGAATTTCCAAGGAGTGCAGTACGCTTCATTTTTAGTTGTCAAGATAGCTGACAGTTTACTGTGGTACTATGAATAAATTATTCCAGGGCTCACACTTAAAACAAAGGCAGAAATGCTTCCTTTTTTTTTTTAGCTGACATTTTGAATTTATATTAAGCATAGTATCACCTGGATACACACTGCATGAAAATGGAGACTATTCAGAATGAATTATTAACCCAAAGCCTTTACCCTTTCTTAGATGCGCTGAAGTTCCTCTGCAGGATACTATGGGGATACGAATGTGGGAGAGAATAGGGGGTTTCTAATAAGACGTATAACAGGCTGCAGTATCAGCAGATGTCATTGTTCAGCAGCTATTTTCTGTAAGAGAAAGTTCTTTATGACTAAGTCCTGTGCAGGGACCTCTAACCATATTATTAGGAGGACAGGAGCACTGTAGTTTGTGGATTTACTTTAGGTAACCTTGTGGTATCTAGGGTAACTGCACAGTCAGGTTTGTAGTTTAAATGTAGTCAGTAAACCTGTAATCCAAATAGCTACAGAGTTTAGTACACATTTTTAATAATGATATTTTAGATGTCAAATTTAATGTTGTCTCAGTGTTGTCTGAAGAGTTGCCAGTCTCCATGCACCTCTGCAAGACATTTTGCAACAGTCAGCTTGCTCAAAACTGAAAGAACCAGCTGTATATATGATCCTTCAAATTAAATGTTTTGGTGAACATGGTGGTAGGTGGCCTGGAATAGCATAATTGTACAGACAGCACCTTCCTAAATAAAGATTGCAAAGTTTGCCTTTTGTTCTTTGGTGGTTTGTTTGTTTGGTTTTTTTTTGTTTGTTTGTTTTGGATGAATAACTAAAGAGCGTCAAGGCAAATGTTACAACTTTAGGAAGACTGCCATTGATTTCAGTGGACTTGAATCATATTCTAAGTGTCATATCACTGATTGTCAGGAGGTGTAGGATGTTTTGGGCCTGATTCTTCTTTTCCACTGGAGTTCTAGAATAACAAAAGATACAGAGTTGTATAATCAGAAAACTCCATAAAAGGACCATGACCTGAATAATTTGAGAAGAATTTTCTCCCTAGTGCTTTAATGTATTTGTTTTCATGCTGAGACCTTATTTAAAAAAGAAAAGTAAAAATCACCCAAGTGACTAAGGAAAAATGAGTTAATAATGAAATAACAAAACTATTTAAATAACTAATGCACAAGCTTCAGACCACCCAGTTAGTTGACAGGGTTGGAGAAGTTGAAGTTTAGAATTGGCTAAAATACATTAAAAAAAATGTCCAGGTGACTTAAGCTCTGCCTGTGATCATTTTAAGAATTATTTTAGACTTTCTAATCATTTTACTCATTAGCTGCCCAGTAGCTTTTTTAGCCAGTGGAGTGATGGATTGTTCTCAGTGTGTGCCTATAGGATGATTGTTTTATTTAAAATGTGTTATTTAAGAAGTGAAATGATGCTGTCCTTCCCACCTTCACCATCTCTGGGGAGACTAATTTTAATTTTTAAGTAATAATGTCCACTGTTTCTTCCTTTACTTTCTTTACCTTTTGGTTGGCATTTTTAACCCTGGATTAGTTAGTTTTTTTCTCTTCAATTGTTTTAAAACTGTATTTCTTAGAAGTAGCAATTTATGAGCAACAGTGCTATGTGACCTGTAATTCCCTCAAGATCAGGCGTAAGTCTAGCATACAGTATTACAAATAGGGATAGAAACATAGTGCTAATGCTGCATAGCAGTATCAAGAAGTGCAACGAGTGCAGATACTTGTTTAACACAACCTCCCTCCTCCCGCAAATAACAGAGCAGTTATCTTCCTTCAAACAGTATTTTTCCATTTCTGAAAAAAAGGAGGTTTGAAAATTCAGTTAAACTACAATTTCCTTTACACTGAGTGTTAAACTGAGCACAGCAGAATCTGCTCTGGTCTTCTCTAGTCTAGCATATTTGAAGAGTGAAAAGTAGAAGTACTCTCTCAATATTGTCTGGTGGTGTCATGCTTTATAGCAAACAGCATTGTTTAAAGGGTTCTGGACTTCACAGATTCTTGTACTTGTTCTTCTGTTCCTTCATGACATTTGAAGGTCCACTTGATTGGGTTTTTAGCTGTAAAACCTTAGAACTGATATTTAGGAATTATTTTACTTGTTGAGATAGCTGGGATGAATTTGAACTCAAGCTTGACAGGTTTCATTCAGCTGAAGTATGGGATATCATTCTGGTTCTTCAGTTGGAGTCAAATAAGTCATTGGTATGTTTTTAGGTACATGGAAGAATTTAAATAAATGTGAAAATGAGTTTGAAAAGAAAACCTGAAAGGATAAGCACAGTGCCCTTTTTCAGCTTTTAACTATAATTCTCTGCACAGAAGCTTGAATTTCTGCAGATCAGAAAGAATTAATAGCTCTTATTTTGTAGTAATAATGTAACCAACCAGGAGATAGTGGAATATCTGTGTGTAACGTGTTTATAGACCTATGATTCTCAGTTTCTGTGGATGTTCATCACTTTTGAGAAAGCAGTTATATATTTTATTAAAAAAAAACAACAAACAACAACCAAAAACTAATGGGTATTTCTCCCTGTGATAGTCCAAAATGGATTTACTGCTGTTCTGAGTGAAGGAATATTCACTGCCCTTGATTAACAGAACCACCTTTACTGTTATGGATGCAGAAGACAGTAATTAAAATATATTTAATATAAGCCACCCTCATTTTGAAGCTGCCTCAGTTTGCAGCCCTGGGGGAAGCCAAGTAATTAAATTTGGATGCAGCACTGGAGTGAAGATACATGATAGCAGCAAAGAAACCCAAATAATAGTTTGGACAGTACTGACATAACAGAAGGCTCCTGTTAGATCCTGGAGTACTCTTCTGACCCTTCGTGAATGCACTGCGCTAAGTGATGTTAAGTTCATTGCATGCTAAAGTCAGGTATTTTACATAGGGGTAGCAATGTTAAACCACGGTACTTCTGCAGGGTGTCCAGCTCATGCTACAAAAGTAATGGCTCCACATTCAAGAACCTGGCTGGAGCTGGTGGTCAAAACATCTCTGGTTGCAAAAGAAACCCCAACTGGTTGTGAGATCATACAATAAATAGGAGTCCCTTGAGATGAAATAAAGCCAGCTTTTGGGTGATCTGTGGATGGGCTGGGAGTGGAAGCCAGAGGGAATGTGAGCAGAAGGGGTGAAGCTGGCCTTGGAAACCATCACTTCTGCAGGCTGGGTAAAACAAGCATATGATCCTAATTCCACAGGAAGTGACAGCTAAGTACACATCTCTGAGGGTAAAACTTTGTGGATCTTGATATTTACAGGGAAGATAAATACATGACCATATCTAAAACTTTCCCACTTCCAAAAATTTGTGGCTATGTTTGTCTCCTCAAGAACTGTTTAAATGGATGATTGCAGTGTGACTGTCAGTCTCAATTCTGTTATTTCAGTTCTGCCAGTTACATTCCAGTGTTTCCAGTATCCTAACTCTGATATAACATATGCTAGCAATATATGTATGTGTATATATACATATAACATATCGGTCAGCATACACTTCCCATTTTACTGACTGATGTAAATGAAATTGAGCCTGTGCTATGGATTTTATCATCTGTAATAACACCAGCAGGGTTTTCTTCAGACTCCAGAAGACATAATGGTATCAGCAAAATGGTGTAGGTTACATTATTTCTTCAGAATCCCTGTATTTTAGTACTATTTTCACCACAATTTTGTTCAGTGTTCCATTTGCAATATTCTGTTAGGTGGTGTGAAATGATATGTCTTCTAACTGAAACCAGTTAACACATCTGATGTGAAGAATCTAAGATGATCCTTATCTTGTTGAAGAAAAACTTATCTCAGATCTTTCTTGTGAAAAAGTACAGAAATAAACCCTGGGTTCCTGGACAACACGTGTTCTCAGTAAAATAATTTCTATTGCCTGTGAATATAACTGAGCTTTTGCTGAAAGCATTCTGGCTGCCACATTTTCCTTTACCCACTGCGCTGTCAGTAAGCCACTGTGTTATAAAGTGCTTTGGGACACTGTCCATAAAGAGGTACGATACAGAACCAAATTCTGTTTTGATTCCCTGAAATAGTGCAAATAATTTTTTTAGTAGATACTGTTGCCAAAGTGATCTGAAATAATCCTGTTTAGGCATCTGACAGTGTCAATACAACACTTCTGAATAGCTAATCTGAATACCAAAAGGAAATAATAGGAGATTACAATGTGTCATGGTTTAACCCCAGCCAGCGACTAAGGACCACACAGCTGCTCTCCACTGGTGGGATGGGGGAGAGAATCAGCAGAGTAAAACTGAGAAAGCTCATGGGTTGAGATAAAGACAGCTTAATAGTTAAAACAAAAGCCACGTGCACAAGCAAAGCATGCCAAGGAATTCGTTCCCCAGTTCCCATGGGCAGGCAGTGGATCAGCCATCCCCAGGAAAGCAGGGCTCCATCACGTGTTGCGGTTACTTGGGAAGACAAATACCATCACTCCAAACGTGTTCACCCTCCTTCCTTCCCCTAGCTGTATGTGCTGAGCATGATGCCTTATGGTATCCCTTTGGTCAGCTGGGGTCAGCTGTCCTGGCTGTGTCCCCTCCCAACTCCTTGTGCACCCCCACCCTGCTCACTGGTGGGGTGGGGAACAGCAAAGGCCTTGGCTCTGTGCAAGCACTGCTCAGCAGTAAGGAAAACATCCCTGGGTTATCAACGCTGTTTCCAGCACCAATCCAAAACAGAGCCCCATACCAGCTACTGTGAAGAAAATTAACTCTATCCCAGCCAAAACCAGCACAAGAAGGGTCAGAAAATACTATGAGGGGTAGTTATATGTAGCAAATGTCAGGATTTTCTCTGTCCTCTCTCCCTAGTGTTGTTAGTAAATGTTTTTATTGTAACTTTTGCTATGCAAAAGATTACAAACCCATAAAACCAGTAGGATTACAGTAGTATAAACCTGCATGTACATTCAAATTATCCTGATATCTTAATGTGTTGAAATGCTGGAAGTGTTGTGTGAACATTTATATCTGATGTTTCATATTTTAATGGGTCGCAAGTGAATGCATATCTATTACATTTTCAGCTAGCAGTCAAGATACGATTGAGACAGCAAAGAATTATATATAAAGGTGAGGAAGCATCCCCACTCACATTCCTTTTGTTTCAGATATTTTATGCTAAAAACTTCTTCTCCATCTATTTGCAAAGTTTTGACTTTGTGAGATTGCCTGTTAGGTATAGTGCAGAAAGGTTTTTAATTTTTCATTTTTGTTATTCTTTTACCAAAATTCACAGAATCAGCATCTCTATATCATCTATGATCTCCCAAGAGTTGGTAACTATACACTCTGGTGGATTTCAGAAAAATAATTGTTAAGAATATATTGCAATGTTGTGAAGTGCCCATTTATTTAACCATCTAACAGAACAGCCCATTATTTTCCTGTGTACTGCATATAGTAAGATTTGTTTTCTGAGACAATGTTTGAGAAAGGTTGATGGAAAGATGCAAAGGAGTACTTAGGGTATTTATCCTGAATGTATTGTCTGGAGTCCATGGATAAAGGGAATCTTTGTTGGCTACTGTATTTTACAAGGGCCTGTAGTGACAGGACAAGGGGGAACAGGTTTAAATTGAAAGTGGGGAGGTTTAGATTGGATATCAGGAAGAAGTTCTTCCTGGAGAGGGTGGTGAGGCACTGGGACAGGTTGCCCAAAGAAGCTGTGGATACCCCATCCCTGGAAGTGTTCAAGGCCAGGCTGGATGTGGCTTTGAGCAACCTGGTCTAGTGGAAGGTGTCCCTGCCCATGCCAGGGGGGTTGGAACTGGATGATCTTTAAGGTCCCTTCCAACCACAACCATTCTGTGATTCTATACTTCTAAATGCTGTAGTTCTCTACTGTCATCACAGGAAAAGAAGGGCCACTACCTTTTCCTTATGAAAGTTCATGAAATGAAATTGAGCTGCTGTAGTTCTAATGAGAATGAGAAAAGACATGTATTTGTATCATGAAATGTACGCAGTGTCACATAGCGCACATTTCAGAGTCAGGTATGTACACAGCATATACGCATATCTAGTTGCTGCACATGAATGAAGGAAAACTTTATTCAGGTACATTTAATAAACATGGGACATCATATGGTTTACTGCAAATGAAACATGATATGGAAAAGAGACAGATCTATCTATTCACAGTGTTTTAGATTTATTTAATTTCTCTCTTATTTGTTGGATAACATTAATCAGCTGTGGCACGATTGATGCATTCAAAACTGAAAGAGTAGTTGCATGGAACAGGGAAAAGACAAGCTTGTCTGCCAGGTTTTATTGAAATGTTGCCAGCTCTCTGATGGTTCTAGCAGAGGAAGACTTCAGTGTAAATTGTGGTGAAAAAATACACAGAAGAAAAAGCATGTCTGACTATACTCCAATATTTAAAATTAAGTGCAAAAAAAGTGCAGTTTTATTGGTCTGCAATTTAACTCCATGTTAAATGATGGCTGTAATCTTGGTTAATTTTGGAAATGACCTGAAGAATTCCAAAACTGAGTCAAGCTTCTTAAGAGTCAGACTTCAGCTGTGCCTTGAGACTGAGAGCAATACTAGGATGCACCTGTACGCACTAAGCACATCTGACTGTTGAACTCACAGACCAGTTGTTTGTTATCTGGAACCACAGCAATTGCCATTAACTTCTCACAGTTTGTTCCCCACTCTCCCTCCCCATATACTCTGTCATTCTTCTCTGTCTCCCTTTCTTTTACTTCATTCCTAGTCTGTTGCTATCCTTTGAAAATTTATTCATCAGAAATGGTATCTAGTATTTTTTGCAATAAGATTTCTCTTCTTCTTCTTCCTCGTCAGTGCTATCGTTTTCTTCCCTTTTTAACCTTTGCTTTGAGAAGATTTGCATTATTTTATTTGTTCATGAAGAATGATGAGTAGTAACATGAATCTTTCACAACAGCAACAACATGAAAGTATCAGAGCATCACAAAGTAACACTAACAGATGTATCTGAAAAGTATTATGGTTTAGTAACTGACATCATGTTGGGATGGTGAGAATGCTATGGTAATAAATAAATGCACTGGTATTATTGGGCAGCTCTGCTTTTTTCTGTAACTGGTGTCCATTGACTAACTACTTAAAAATCATTCTTAGGACCTTGAGTACTCCTGGCCTTTACTGAACTTCTTCCCTTCTACTGTAAAGATTTTGAGATTTTCTGACATCTCTCTCCATCCTCAAACTGGGCAAGTCAGACTTTCTTCATTCAACTGTAAGACTTAAAAGATACACATTTTCCATCCCTAAATCATGTACATGCAGATTTCAGTTCTTTCATACCATACAGAGGGGAGATTGGCTGTGTGACATGCCCTGCCCCATCTTTACTTCTGAGCTTTCTCTGGAAATGTGTTTGGACAAAAAATATGTACTCTTAGTACACAGTAATCATATGATAATCTTTGTTAGAATTCCAGAACTTCTGAATTTCTGTTGTCTTCGTTGCTTATCAATTAGAAAACACAGGAAACTTAGAGAAACTCAGAGTGGTGAGGAGGATGGCCTGTCAAATTACTCACATTTGTGGATCATCCCTATGTTCTAATTTATGATTGGGCAGAGAAATGGGCAAAGTCATCACCCTTGTCAGATCAAGAGAAAATAGTTTGGTTAAGGATATCTTCCTGCTTGTTGCTCCTTGTGCAAAGATGGGTGCATGAAAAGTGTGTGTTTGTGTTCTCTAGCGGACATCAACCTTATTTTGTGAGTTTATGTTTCTAAAATTAACAGCTCTAAGATCTCATTTGACACTTGACATTTATAGTGTGTGTAAAATAGTAATTTGAATATATAATTATAAAACGTCTTAGAGGAAACCGAGTTACTGGCATTCTGAGTACTTTGTAAACCCCAAGGTGGGGTTTACCCAAGTCAGCAACAGTCATCTTTTTTACTAAATGAGTCAGCAGTGGTCTACTCTTTAAAAAACTTTGCTGTTTAAAGTTCTCAGGTGTAAAGTCTGTTTGAACCATATGCTCTTAACTCCACAGGAAAGGGCATTATTTTTTGACTGTATTTTAAAATGGGAAATGGAAAGTCCAGACCTGATGATGGATCATGAATGAAAATGAGAATTTATGAGCATTCACAAGCCAGTTTGTAGAAGTACATTAATGATTAGGCAATCTCACTGTAAGCGTATCCTCTTTGAATCAAAAGGATCAGCTACATTCTTTTATAGAATATATCCTTTTATTAAGAGTGCTGTCTTAATGAATAAAAAAGAGATATGTCATTCTTTCATATTTTATCCATGGGAAAGTATTGTTTCCCACTAGTGAGAAATCCAATAAGATCTTTTTTTCATTACCTTCCTCTTTCAGAGGAAGCAAATTTGACTGTATCTAAACTTATTTGGGAACAGCAGAGTATTTAATAAAGTCTTGTGTCCATTTTTTCATTTGTCAGCATTGCTTAACTGGGTTACTGTGAAGGGGCATTTAGTCCTTGTAAGGGATAAAGCCATTAGACTCAGGAGGGCAAAAATTAGTGTTAACAAGAGGCTGAATGAGGAAATAGTTGTATTTCCTACTATAATAATTTTCTGAGTTGTGTTTCTACCAGAGAGATGATCTGCAGAGTAATCACACACAGCTGATAACTATGCACCAACAAGCTCAAAGAGCACAGTTCTGTATCTATCCAGAGCAAAAGTAGTTTATGTTAGAGACAACAGAAGGACTGAGGGTGATTTCTTGGCATCAGGTTGATTGCAATTATTAGATCATAAATTAAGAAGAATAATCAAAACAATCGTAACAGTGTGCCATAGAACCAATACAAAATTTAAACTACAAATAATACAGAAATCTCAGAGAGGAAACTCATAATTTAATCCAAATGGAAATAACTTTTGTTTGCATGTTTGCATTTTTGAGTCAAATTGCTTGCATGAAGTACAAACCTGGTAGTCAGTAAGAAGCATTTGGCCAATTTCTTACCTTTCTCACATACTTTACACTCATTGAAGTTGAATTATTTTAGCTGGATCTGTTTTACATCTGTGTAGGTCCACAGAATTTCTAAAGAGTGAGAGTGGGAGCAGTAGAAATGCTGGAAATAACATTTAAAGTGGTTTTCCACTACAAAGTTTGTGAAGAGAGAATATTTTTTCAGATATATTTTTTGTCTCCCTTTTAGTGTTCATCCTGGTGGTTTACTTTGTGACTAGTCTCTGTGATGTTTTGGAAATGTACATATTGTACATAGAAGAGAAAGAAACAAAAGTGAAATTCAAGTGGAGGTCTTGAACTGATTCTTTTTCTGTTCACCAAGCCTTGGTGAGAGGCTGTCAGCTTGGAATAGGTATTGTGAGCTGAGACCTAAAACGTGCACTGCATTTATCAAATGTTCATCCTTAGTTTCAGATCATTATCCACTTGCTATTTTCAGATATTTATTGTTGCTATATTTTTTTACTTTTCTCCCCTATAGTAATTTCGTTCTTTATTATCTGTAAATGTGTCAAACTAAGAAATTCTTATATTTCTGCCAAGTTGTTTTCTTTCAAGTTCAATTAGATCCAGTGTTACTTGCTTTCAAATGGCAAAGCCCTTGAATGAGTTTTAGCATCAAAGTGATCAAAAGAAGGCATCTGAATTCCCTATTGCAGTAAAGGTATGTGTGAAGGATACACATGGGAGATGCAGGAAGAGCAGAAGACGAACTGTAAAGTATTGATTGGGGTGTGGAACAGATGCTGTTTCTGGCTGCTTATAAAGGATCCTGTCTACTCTGCTTCTCAAAGGAATTTGAACTAATGTTACTTTTGTCCATTACACTTTTAACTCCAGAAGTATAGATGGTGTGTATATCTTCACAAT
>NW_010259710.1:22672-42066 GCF_000690775.1 Eurypyga helias
GGCATTATTATTTTACAAAACAATTTCCACCCCCAAAATTCTCCAGTAAATTCACAGCACAACAAATTCACTGGTTCTTAGTATTTCTGTGCATCATCAGTGAAGGCTGAATGGACTGTCTGTGGTATGGGGAACACAAAGAACTATTGCTGCAAATGGTTTTGCTCCTCAGGCATTCTGTAAAGTGAGAAGCCGTGTAAGGGATTCTCACTTAAGGCACGAGGTTACCTAACAAATAATTTCTCAATAGTAGAGCTTTAACTTATGAAAAACTTTAAGCATATCTACAGGGAAAATCTTTGGTTCTGCAGCTTCATATTTAGATTACAGTAGCTGGAAGTTAATTAGCCCTGCTAGCCTTTTTCTTTTAGGCTAATTAGTAAGAAAACCAGATTTAAAAAAGTCAAAGTCATTTTGAGAGAAAGAACTTCAACATTTTGTACATAACAGTCCCTGTGGAGGATATTATCTCCATAATGACCATAGGATGCTCTCCGTTCTGACAGAATGTAGTTCTACAGTCTCTGGACTCATTTAGACGACGTCTTAGTCATTAATGATTTTAGGCCTAGCTGCTTGCAATTGCCAGATGAAACCACATGACATGTTGTTTAATTATGCAATGATCAGCAGCCTTTACATTTTAATTAGGGAGCCACTGTAATGAAGCCGTACCACTTTACATATGGCTTATTGGTCTGAAAGGTCGTCTTTACTAATTGGTTGTTTGGAAGTGTAATTTTGACACAGCAATGCAGGTAGACTTGTCTTCACTTCTAATGTTTTTCCTGATCTTTTTTTGATTTAGCTAATTAGTGCTAATAATTTAAAAGCTACATGGCTTTCCAAAACTCCTGCTGTTTACTATATGCATAGTAGTTTTGTTAACAGGTTTTAGTACTGTTAATACATGGTGACATCCTGCTAGTGTCTACTCACAATTTTCTTTGGTTTTGCAAGATTACAGGGACTTTTATGTCACACATTTCTTTCAGTTAGCTGTGTGTGAAAGAGATTCCTGATGCACAGAGTTTAAAGAACCATGATTTAATAACCATTTGCAGTACTCTTTAGAGAATATTGGCATTGGAAAATGCATGATTTATTTGAGTTTAAGTTTTTCAATGATTAATTCATGAATATATCCACAAAAATTCCAAGGTCTCCGAAATAATGAAAGCCTATACTTTCGTAGATGTTTGTTTTCATTTCAAATCAAAGCTGTCTTGTTTGTTTACTGTTTTAAAGAATAGTCTGTTCTTTCCATTGGGGTTTTGATATCATTTTGACAAGTGAAAGAATTAATTTGCATTGAAGAATCAAATAGGTGAAGTTGCCATCTCCCCCTGCATTATTATATGAGGTAGGATAAGCAGAAACATTTCCCAACCTGCTCCACCAATCCAGTCCACATGCTATGTGAAGTCTCTCTCCTATCTGGTGTTTCATTTTATTTGTAACAATAAAGTAGACAGAGTTCATCTTAGGTCCTCACAGGGATGGCTGTTTATGAGGAACCTAGCTCAGAAATATTTGGCTCTGTGTTCTTTCTCCCTTAAAGCTGTTTTCGCTTATATCCAGTTGGGCAAAAAATAAGAGACTCAGCAGGAGTGTTTCAGGCAAACATTACTGCTGCTCAATTGTTAGAGCCCTCTAATAGTCAGTCTAACATTGATTAAATCTAGGGTCACTTTCGCATGACATTCACAGCCCTTCTTTTACCAGCCTCCCAAGACCACTACGTCAGGGGTTGTATTCAGCAGCTTCTGATAGCTATACAGGGTTTAGGTCCAGATGAGCGTCTCTAAAAAGATTGTTTCATTTAAAAGGTTTCCTGTGCATTTCAGGAAATCAACCCCATCTCTCTATAATATGTTACTAATGTGAAGTTGTTGGAGCAGGGACAGGTTTTACTGTGTATTTTTATTGTACCTGGCAAAACAAAGATTTAAGCTGATGATATAATTTTGCAACACCGATAAAAATTAGTAGTAATCTGTCAACCACAGAAATCTAACAAAAACTTGCAAGACGTGCTAGCTAGCAGTCATGTAATTTTGCCTTCAGTGTTACAAACATTTACATATATCAGTATTGTCAGTGTCTTCAGCTGAGCCAGCCAGATTCCTAACTTGAAGTGGATGTTTATAGGGTCAAGGGAGAAGGTTATCTTGTTCATTTCTTCCACTGCTTATTTTTTTCCTTTGTATAACCTTTTTTGTACTAGCAGCTTGGCTTGGTTTATATTAGTAAGGTGCTAGCACGCTATGGGTGTTGTTAAAATAAGACAATATGAATAAATTCTTTTGACAAAAAGACAAATGGTTTAGTAGTTATCAGATAAGGTATATTGGAAAGATGCTTGACCAACCTTTCTTTTCTCCTCTTCACTAATAATTTTTTATAGTTACCTACAGAAAATTGCTCTGTCATAAGGAGTTGTAGATAATTCGTACATATTTAAACAATTTCCTCATTTTCTTCATAGTAAATACTGGATTCTGATCATTACCACACTGAAGTTAGCATGAAAAATTTCCCTGAACTTAGGGTAGAACTCAAATGCTTAGACTTCAGTAAAAGCCTTGCTGATTAATGTTGTTTAATTGAAACTAACTAACAGCAGATCTGATCTTTTCGAGGGAGTAGCACCGTGCCTGTATGGAAGATTTCATCCAGTACATGCTTATGCAAACCTCTTCAAGAGGCTTGGTTTTTTCTCACATTTTGACCCAGCTAAAACACTTGTGCACATGAATGGTTGGTGATCACGGAGAAGGACTTGTGGGTAGAGTACAGTAGGCATCATCAAGTGGTAGTAATAAAGAAAGTGTAAACTGAGAAAGTGATAGAAATGAAGTACATGTTATTATTAATATGTACTACCCACTACAGTTACAATTAGTATTGCCTTTCTTAGTAAATTGTTTCCAGGTTGTCAGTGTTTCAGGCCAAGGAATCATTGCTCTAGATATATACTTCTTAGAAGCAATTTTCTGCATTTGGTTTATATCTTACAGAATTGTGCCCTAAGAACGTGTTTTGATGGATACCTGGTTTGGCTTAGGAAACTGTTTTCTGAGAGAGTAAAAAATGGTTTTCATTTTTCATTTTTGGCAAATTCTGTGTCTGGAACATTGAACAATCATTAGAGCTCATAGAGGGCATAAGTTATAAAATAATACAAGTTTATTCCAGATGAGATAAATAGTTAAAATAAATCTGGTGTGTAAGAGTGGTTTATCTCCAACAACATAAGAAACAGAAAATGTTAAATGAAAGAGGATTCAGTGTTGATGCTCCATTCATTTAAAAACCATTGTATTAGAACTGGTAAAGGTATCAAGGATAATTAGAAGCATGGAGTGGCTTCTGTAGAAGAAAAACTGAATAACTTAAAACTTTTCAGACTGAAAAAAACCCCACCTTTTAGGTGGATGGGAAACATTCAAATGATGTTGCAGTTGCAGAAATTTCTGGACTTAAAAAGGGAGAGACAGAAATGTCCTTTGGGATGGTCCTTCTAATCAGATAATCATGTTTGGGAAATCCTGTGAGCTGAAATTATTTGGAGTCTAGGAGTTTGTTAGACTGGGAGGTATCTTATGTTTGCCTTGTTCTTTTTTTGCTAAAAATCTGCTTATTGTCACCACTGAAAATAAAGTACTGGGATAGACGGACCTTGGGTTTCATTCAGTACAGTTCTTGTTTTGGGGGAGTTGGGAGTGAAAAAGTCTGAGACAGAAAGGTGGATGCTGGGATTCTGACAGCTGAAGTGTTAGAGGAATACTGGGGCACTGGGGACAAGGGTAAGAGTACAGGATATGGCCCTATGGCAGCAGTGGGAGATTGGAGGTGATACTGGATCCTGGGATTCTCTGGGATTGCCATGGTAAGAAAGGGAGCTCAAGACCTCTGGCAGGAATTAAGAGCTCCCTGTGTGGAAGGAAGAGAATGTACAATAGGAATATGTAATCACACTGAGGTCTGGCACTAAGAACTGTGTTTCTGGCACACGTACAGAAAAAGGTTAGGGTAAAAAGAAGAGAGAGAGTGGGGAGAGGAATGGAGCTGGAGCTTCTAAGAACTTGTAGTCAGCATACTTGGCATAGGCATGTTGACTGGCAGGCACAAAACTTACTTTGTTTCATTCTTTACCAAACCTGGCAACCTTAAAATATAGTTTAAATGTCCTTCTTATGTTTTTATAGAAGGAAATATTCACATAAACTTTCAGCACATGCCCTGTACAGATGATGTAGTAGGAACCCTCCATTGCAGGCTGCAGTTTATGGCATAAAAGTGAATTGTAGCAAAAGATTTGCTTTTAAAACATTTACTTCAAGGCTTGTATTTTCAGCTAAAAAAGTAATTAATCATCGCTTGTTATGGGAGAGCTAGGATTGCTGGAAAAGGCTGAACATGAAGATAGCTGAGCTGCACATCTCGACTAAGATTAGGAATGGCATAATCACCTACTCGACAGAAATACCTTAATATCTGTTTGATATGACTTCTTTCTTATTTGGGGAACCTGAATGGTAAGATTTAATCTAATTTAAAAGATGGATTAAGATTAAACCTCGATGTTAAAAAGAAGTGGTAACAATCGTAACAATATGATCTCCTGGTATTCCACAACGCCTCAGTGAGTCAGGGCTTCTTAATACTTCATTGGGTTAAACACATAATTGAATTCCCCATCCCATTTGTACAAGATTTCTAAATCTCTCACACTAAGGTCCATCTTTCTTTTAACAATGCGTTTCTTAAATTTTTTTATTGTAGTACACTACCAAAAGACCACATAGTTGCTACATTATATCAGTATGACCTATTGTACTGAAATGATGAAGAATGATTTTTATAGATCTCTGGGATACCTACCCTGTTATTTATCTATCAAGACAACACTTATTCCTATACTATGAATGAGGCTTTGCTATATTACAATGAAAACTATTTCGTGGCTAGACAGCAGAAACACAAGCACACTAAGGCTCTCTCTCTGCAGAGAAATGCATCACAGAGCAGAGTCCTGAATTTACACCAGCTAAGCCTGTGCCAGAACACAGAGCAGTACAAACACAACAGCTAAAAGTCAGGGTTTACTGGCTTTAGTGACTGCTGTTTAAGGCCATCTTTCTTCTTAGTCTCTGTGTATTTATGTGCCAGCTCAGGGCAGCAACAGCACAGGGATACCATTTCATTATATAACTACTACATGTCTGCAGTGACTTGTAAGTCAAACACAGTTCCCTGTAACACAAAACAAGGCACAAAATTTGCGTCTGCATCATCTAAATTGGTGCCTGGATCCGTCCTTTCTCTCTTTAGAAATATCCGAAAGTCTACAGCATATTTTCCGTGATGTCTAGATATTCTGCGTAACCAAGTCAGTCCTACGGATCCACCACCTAGATGCTTGACGTGAGAACTTCAGCTTTCCATTACATCTCCCAAGCTCGTCCCTACCTCATGTTTGGAAATCTTAGGGATTTAGTCTCTGACAGGTGGTTAAATTCTACCTTTTGCTGTTTTATAGAAGTAAGTCTGACAAGCATATATATGAAAATACATATTTCTTATATTTATTGTGTATAGAGAATGGGATGGGAATTAGCATCACAACTACCCTGAGTGATAGAGGAACCTTGAATGTTTTCAGTTTGTACTAAGAAAGATGATTCACATTATAGAACTGTCCTTGATAGATCTCGGAATGAACATGTTGGGGGTCATTTATACTGAGAGGGCTTTTGGTCATCAGGATAAAAAAAAAAATCATTTCTAACAGATCAGGATGCTCTGCTGGAGAGTCCTTGTACTGAGAGATATGTGTGCGGTGTCCTGAAAATTAAAATTCCACAGTCTGTTAGTCATCAAAAGAATCAACTGCTGGCAAAAAAAAGCACTCCTTTCAGTTTCTTCATATGAATTACTGCATGTTAACTGCAACTCATTATCTGACTACCTCATTCCAACTTTTGTGCATACCAGCTGGTATTAAATGGCCTTTTTACTAACTTGGATATGATGAAGAAACAGCGGTTAACAAATGTGGTCAATAAAGGTTGTTTGATTGTTTCAAGCTGTTAGATACATAGTTAATTATATCTCAGCTATTTAGGACAGGTGACTTCACGTTAATCCAATTGAATATTTTAAGCAGTGACTTTATTAAAATAACATTTTTATTTTAGCACAGCTGCCTCTGTGTTTAACAAAATAATTTTGCTGTACGAAATACTTTGCTTGTACAGAGAGCAGCCACACTGCTATGAAAGTGCACCAGGGCTGCCTTTCTGACTTCCCTTTGGTCTGTATGTTGTCCTCTCATGGAAAGGGGAAGTAAATGTTACCCATAAACGAACCTGCAGTGCTGAATTTTCTTACAGTGTATAGTACATTGCATTAAATATGAAAGAAAATTCATTTTTCTGGAAGAACAGTAATTCTTCAACTATTAGTCATTGTAGCTTGTGGAAAAAAAGACCTGTGGCTATTGCAGTGTGCTCAAAGGCACACTGTGACAACACTCTCTTGTTGTGTATTTTCTAATGTGTTGGAGAGTCTGGTTTTGAAAGGTTAGTATAAAATTTTCTGCTATTGTTGTGTTTCAATGAAAAATACTAAACTGGGATCCCTCAACAAGCTCTAAGGAAGCCTCAAACCTTTACACCCCAGAGTCCCATGTAAAAACAGCTGCTGAAAGCAACAGATCATTCGAATAGGAAAGAGTTTGGCCCTCCTTGGACAGTTTCTCTGCTAAAACTGCCTCCTTATAGAAACTTCATATTTCTTAAGCCCAATGATATTCTGCCATCAAAATCATCAATGCAGTACTTGGTGGTGGTCAGAACATTCTCACTGCGCTTTTTTTGACAAACTACTTTTGTGAGAGTGTACTGATTTTCAAAAATTCCTGAATTAAATAAAATATTGTAGCAGTTTCAGAAAAATCAATTATTTATTTTAAGCAAATTTATTTTTCTATTAATATTTTCTTTTTTCTGCTGTATACTTTCCTGATTTTATGTGATTTATAATAGCCAATCTATGTCCTTACTGCAACATCATAACAAAACAATAGCTGATTAAAAATAAAACAACTAAAATAATTTTAACACTTGTAAACACATGAAAATAAAATGTTTATATTACTCATTATTCAGATATTACTGACATCTATTGAAAAAAGTATTTTGTAAGTATATACAAAATTGTGAAACTGATACTTTTTTCCCCAAAAGCAATGGAAAATATGCTTTCACAAGAAGCAAGAAAAAATTGACAGGGAAAAAGTCAAATGTTAAAATTTAGTAAGAAACTGGAATTCTGAGCTTCAGCTGGATCCTAGATATTTTTGAAAAAGTATGATCAAAGTGTTGGAGATAATTCCTATTTATGTCCTAGCTAACGTGATCTTAGCTATTCTTACAGTAGATCTTAAGACCTGGTTGGCCTGTAGATCATAGCCCCCAAGGGAAGGGACTGTCTTATGCCACTGCGTCATACGATGTAAATTAAAAGTTTACAGCTGAATGTTTACAGTTCTTTGAAAACCACTAATGCTGACCAAAATACAGTGAATTAAAAGTTCTCTATAGCACAGAAAATTGGCAAATGCCAAAAGAAACCG
This sequence comes from Eurypyga helias, assembly GCF_000690775.1. Classification (NCBI taxonomy): domain Eukaryota; kingdom Metazoa; phylum Chordata; class Aves; order Eurypygiformes; family Eurypygidae; genus Eurypyga; species Eurypyga helias. The sequence continues at coordinate 30,315 of NW_010259710.1, forward strand.
TGCTTTTTAATGAGCTTTATGTTTTGTGCTAGAAGCTGCTCTTACTCTTATCCCTTGGAATAAGTTGCTATTAGGAACTCCTCCATAGGACAAGTTTAGTATGACTTCCTAGGTATATTTTTTTTCTCCAAACACAGACTTTTCTTGCCTGACAAAAGATATTTTTTCACCTGTGTGTCACAGTTTATTTAAATATGTTATCTAATTTACATATATTAAAATGTTAAATCACAAAGTCCCTTATAGTGGCAGGTACTGGGGAGTTACAGGGACCTCAAAAGTAGTACATTTTTCAAACACATGAGAAACTTTTTATAATTCAAGTCCATGGTAAAGAGAGGCTGGGTCCTGAAGACTGGCTCAGGTAGAGGGAGAGAACTCTTGGAGTTAGTATTTTTTTTATACCGTTTGAAAGTAATAGCGGCCATGGCTTTCTAAGGGAAAACATTATTATTAAAACTAGAAACAGAATAATACCACGGCTCATCTTGTCTTTGTGAATGAAGTTATTAAAGTCAAAGTTCAAAATGTGCTGGAGTGTCTTTTAAAAGCAGTATTTTGAACCCTGGTTCTATGAATCTTTGGAGCTTATACGTTAAGTGTATTCTTAAGGTCCTTCTCAAACTTAAGCATATTCTTCCAAAGTGTTTGAAGGGAATGAATCTACAAGTATGCTAATGGAGATTTTTTTTTCTTAATTAGAACCTCATTCTTCTTTTAATTGTTGTTACTTTCTGAATGTAATACTTTTTCATTTTCACAGAAGATTAGTGTGGGAAGTATCACCAAACCCCATATTCTTTCTGCTTTTCTTAAACAATTTGGGAGCTATTTGCTGAATGGTATTTTAAAGAAAATTGGCATATTTTGCCTCTAAAATTATTCTAAGTAACAAACACTTCCTGTAGTTCTTCAAATCTCCAGAGAACTGCTTTTGCTGGGTTGGCTGACTTCAAGGTTTAGCACATCTCTAGCAATAAACAAGCATGTTGGGCATGTTATTTGATGAACTTCAAAGATTTAAGCACTCAGCTTTAATTACTGATGGTTTTAGCAACAGCACAATAAAGATAGGCTCCTGCTTCACTAAATCAAAGAAATGTGACTGAGGGCCTTCTGATCCAATTGTTCTCATTTAGTTCAGCTCTCACAAACATGGTTGTAAAATATTATTGTGGCTTGAGCTGACATGAAACACCATTGTCATCAATCAAATAAATAAATAAATAAATAGTGAGAATCAATACATAGCACAAAAGTGGTGGTTTCATCTACTTAATCAACTGCACATATTTTGCAGTTTTGTTCCCCTCCTGTCCCTTTTTCTCTCCAACCTCTATTTGTGTATTTTTAATTTTTCTTTTTAACACTTGTCATTCTGCCACCTAGTAAAACTTAGCAGCTGTGGAGATGAAAGGTTCAACATTTCCCAACCAGGATGATCTGAAAGACACTGTTACTGAATAACACTCAAGTGCTAATGCTACTCAGTAAAGCTCTGTACCTTTTAGTTGTTCAGTGATAATAATAATATTTTGTCTCCCTGCTGATAAAATTATTCACAGTGTATTGAATAGTTATGATTGTGTGGCTTGACAGCATTCCAAGTTTTTGCCAGAGACCTTGCTATATAAACTCATTCAGAGCAGAGAGGCAGGTTTAATGGGCAAGTTGGATGAAGCATGAGGCCAGCTGGTGCCAGCTGCCTGTTAACAATGGTAATATGTATCAATCACTCAGCATGGGGTTTTTTTTGTTGGGATATTTTTAATCTTTCAGGTCTAATACCAATAAAACATATTTACTGGGATTTAAAGGGGCAGCATTATTTAGGGGGAGGAGGTGAAATGTTCACTACTGTCTTAATTTAAACTTGCGCTGAATGGATAATCTTCAGTCAAAATAAGCATTGTGGTTTGACACATCTACTGTCGTGAAGATAATTCAAAGAAAACTGGTAAAACCAAAAAGAGATTCTTGCTTGGTGCAAGACCATTATCTTTGCAGAGAATCCAACACATGGTTTATCCAAGGACGGGGGTTTTCTTAATGATTTACTTCTTTATTTTTTTAAAACAATGTAACTTTAGGTAAGAAAATTGATTTAAAAAACCCAACAGGTTATCTCAGGATTTTCAAATAATCAGATTTTTCTCTGAGTTGGTTTTTGAATAATAACTACAGAATTAATTATATATTTTTAAAAGAAACTCAAGTTACAAATCCAGTTTACATTTCTTGATTCAGAAAACATGCATATATGCCTAAATATATGAATACACAAGGAAGTGTTTAAGCATAGTATGAGTCCCTTGACTTTAACAGGGTTTATGCACATGCTTAAGTGCATTTCTAAAAGAACCGTTATTCATCTGACTACTGCATGCAAACCATTTGTTTTCTAATAGTAATTATCCCAGAACTGAATAGAAAAAACACAACACTGCCTCTTGATCAGAAATACTTTGTTTCCAAAGAGTGATGTTAAATTAACTAGATAATCTCAATGTGAAGGTCTAGAGTAGTTATTTAATGTCTATGAGAAAAAAATAGAGCTGGAAATGCAGTAACTAGGCCTGTGCTTATTTGGTTTTATCTAAATCTTGCAGATTCAGGATTTGAACATAGATTGCTGTCTGATTACCTGATCTTAAAAACCTGATGTTCTAGAAAGGTGAGCCTATGGTTTATTTTACTAGTAATTGGGCTCACATCCTTGTTTTTCTGTGTGCAGTCTCCTGTGGATCGAGTATCTCCAAAACCATTCTGTGCAGCTTAGCCTGTCTGACTTACCCACCTTTTCTGGATATCACAGTGTATCAGCCTGTATAAGCTGTTGCCTGGCAAATTATGCCTAGGCTAGATGTTCTTCTACAGAAGTGCTTTGGTAGCTTCCAAAGTAAATATATCAATTTATATCTCCAAAGAAGCATCACAGATATCTGCAGATACATTTTTAAAAGGTTACATGAAGTTGGCTTCAATGGGTGATGTAAAACTTGGAAAAATGGTGGTACCTTTACATTGCATTGAAATTACAGCTGCATAAAAAAGAAAAGCAGAATGTCTGTGTGGTCACTCATGTTCTTTGTTGGTTAGCATATGTTCTACATTATATATTCTACAGCACACACTTATTCTGGAGTCGCAGTAAAAAAGGGTTTGTGTCCCTGGACCCCTATGTCCTTGTTTCTAGCACATGGGCATATGGGGTATGTGTACCAAAGCCACAGACATAGGTGACTAAAATAACTTCTATCTTAAGCAAGTCAGAAATGCCTAATCCTCCCTCATGCTCCCAAGAATAAACTTTACTCTGAGATTAAGATCTCTGGGAATATTGGGTAATATAATGCCAGTAATTTTTTTTCTGTACTATATATCTAATATCAATAATATATGTATGGTATGGATAGCTTAGCAAGGCTTTTTTTTTTTAATGTGAGGTTGTAGAAGTGAAGCAACATCCTCACAAAGCTGAACTGGTTATTGTTCCACCATTGCTTATATTAACTATCTTGTTATCTATCCAAAAAAGTGTCAGCCATGCCAAAAGCAAAAAATATTTTTCTGAAATATTGTCTGGACTGCCTTCTTCAAAAATAACCCACAAACTACTCCATGCACTGTAAAAGGTGTTATTTATTCCAGGCAAGATGCTCAGAGTTTTTCCACTGCAGTTTTGAAGGGGAGAATAAGAAGAAGGGGCCACAGACGATGGACGTTGAAGACAAAAATGTTGTAGCCAATTAGCTAAAATGTTACAATTGGTGCATTCTAAGCTTGATGGGCTCATTAAGCATTAAAACTCCTTGACATTTCCCTGTTGTAGTGATAAATAGGAATGAACAGTTTGCATTTTATACTTTACTAAATTGTATGTCTTTTTGGCTTCTTCATCTGTCGCATTTTACATGTTTAATTTTGCATCCATTTTATTAAAAAATTCAACATCAAAGATTCTTCGCTCTTCTTCTAATTATCTTCCTTTGAAAACCTCCTAGTTTTGTATCAATGATATTGTTTAGTTTTAAAGTTTAATAGTTAATGCTCATTGTTAAATTGCCAAAAGGCTATAGACTAATTTAGCATGTCACTGCTGCTTGGTGAAAATGCCATCATTAGTGATCCATGAGTTGCAGAGAAAAATAGAAAAGAAAGAAGGCCAACAGTCTTATAAATACCCCAAACGATTTTAATAAGTCAATTTTCATTAAAGGGATTTTGAAGGGAAGCCTTCTTTCTTTCCTTGGCATGGTTAAATACAGTTAGTATCATCTTTAAATGGAATTATAACTGCATTGATTTAATAAACAGGAAAGAACAAAAAAGAGATTATGAATGAGATAGTGTTATTCCTTCTATATTAATGAAATTACCCTCAGGACTACTGGCTATTCTTTTTCTTTTTGAAAACTTCTCCCTCCTTTTTATGCTATTCCAAGTTCTGAAAAAGCCACACCTGGATGGATATTAGTGGCATGAACTAGAGAAAAAGTCTTAAAAGTTTTATTTGCTTTCCTTTTATTTTTCATTTGTTATGGATAACCAATGGCTTCAGAAATCCCCTTTTAATTTTTCAAACATGTTCTCTCCCTCTGTTAAGAGGAAAGCTCCTGGTAAGTCCTCATTTTTGCTGGATTTTTACAGAACAGTAGCAGGCTAATAATGCCAACTTCTGTGCTGGGGGTAAATGACAAGGTTCTAGTAGCAGAGGTGGCTGCAGGGGTGGCATGTGTGGAAAGAGTTCAGGGCTGCCCAGTGCCAGACACAGCTGTTTCCAGCCAGCTCGGCAGTAACACACCACTTGCCAAAGCCAAACCATTTGCAGGGGTGTGTGGCGCCTCTGTGAAAATGTATTTAACAAAGGACAGAAGAGGGAACAGAGGGAATAAGATCAAAGGAGCAGATGCTCCATGGTGGAGCATGAATGCTCCCAAAGGGACTGTGGCTCATGTGTGAGCCCACGCTGGAGCAGGTATGTCCCCAAAGGGACTCTGGCCTGTGGATAAGCCCATGCTGGAGCATGTTCATCACTGAAGGACTGCACACTGTGGAGGATAGGAAATGAGAGCATAGGAAATGAGTGAGAACAAGGAACGGCAGGGAGAAGCCACTGTACACTGGCCTCAACTGCCTGCACTACTCATTGCTGCGCTGAAGAGTCTGAGTGTAATCTGTGGCAGTAGCAAGGAAGGGAAGCAGAGGTGTCTCAAATAAGAAGTTGAGCCTGGTATTTTCCCAAAGTAAATGTTTGTCTTCTTTGTTTCCCAACACTCAAATCAATAATTAAATATTTATGTTAGCTGGCAGTGAATTAAGTTAAATTCCCCAAGCTGAGTCTGTATTGCCTGCAACAGTTACTGCTGAGTGATTGCCCTCTTTATTTTGACCCACAAGTTTTCTTGCTCCCCTGTTTTTCCTATTTTCTCCCCATCCTGCTGCTGGGAGGGGAGTGAGCTAGCAGCTCTGTGTGTGCTTGGCTGCTGGCAGAGGCCAACCCACCACAACTTCCTGCTTGCTTATCTCTCCGAGATGTACGCCTTAGTTCTGACTGTAAGAGAATTTTACCCTTTGGCACTTTTTTTGACATACTGCAATATTCGTCACTAGCTAGAGAAGTGTGTGATGCTGCAAAACCATTTTTTTCTGATCTAACACAAAATGAACTTAAAAAATATTCTGTTAATAATACTAAACCCATTATAGTTCTGGTAGGCTAATGAGATTAAAATTAGGATCAGAATGGGGTCCTCCAAATGCTAGCTTTCATGCAATATAGACCACAGTAGTCACTGAAGTGCTACAGAGAGTGCAGACATGAGGATAAGTTGTTCCTATGCTTTCGTCTTTGCTTCCATGCTGAGGGCTTTAGGCTGTCTTTATACCCCCTGTATTCTACTGCATTTGATGTACCCAGCCCACATATTTGCTCTCATTTAGGTATATGGTAGCTGCTAGACAGTGTTCAGTTCCACCTATGTGAGAGACTGGATGAAGCTTCCAAAGAGTACTTTTGGGGTTACTCTTCATCCCTTTTTCCATACTCTCAAAATTGCTGCAGCAACATACACTCCTATAGTCTATAGTTGTGTTTTGTGTAGTTGTGAAATGACATGGTTATATTTTGGCATGAATAATTCTATGTGAAAATGAGGGCAGGTGGCTGCATTGGAGAATGTTTTATTCACTGTTTTAGAGGTTTCAGTAACTATAAACTACAAGGAAATTTTTAAAAAAAAAACAACAAACCACTTGTTGCATTATTTGTTTTAGAACAGTGTATTTGTTTTTTCCTTTAAAATTCTATGGGTCCGTGGTGATGTCTATTGCTTGGTCTGCAGTGATTTATCACTAGGTTCTCTCGATGATGTCTATTGCTTTGATGTCTCTAGGTGATGACTATTGCTTTTTCACTAAGTCTGTGGTGATGTCTATTGCTTTGTCTGTGGTGATTTATCACTAGGTTGTCTGCAATGTCATAGGCATATTTGGCACCACTAATGGGATGTTTAAACTTCAGTATTGGTTTGATAGTTCAGTATTGGGGTCGTAGCTGTAAAACATATTTTGACCTAAATGCATTAATTTTTCTATGTGGTATTTTTCTAATACGGATTCATGTCCTTCAAAACAGCTTAGGGTGAGAGTATCTTTGTTGAAAGTGTCTTGCATTGTCATTTTGATAGTGAAGCTTAGATATGCCATTGGAGCTGATGAGACATTACCTTTCTTTTACACAATATCCTGACCAGTCATGCTGAGATTTGAATTTTCTGTCATTGAGTGCAGCAAAATCAATAAATTAATATTTTACATCTTTGTACCTACTGTGAGATGGAAAGCTTTCAAATAACAGCAGCCTCCATCCAAATGAGGGTACATGCACTAGAACTAGCTGTAATACATATACCAGAGCATAAAAGCAAGGCCCTGTTGGCTAGAGTACATGCATTTCTTCTTACTAGATTTGCTTTGTACTGACTGAAAATGTGGACAACGGAAAAAGGAGACTAATGTATACTAGAATGTGTAGCTCTTCCTAGCATAAAACCCGAAGATTCTTAATGGTGCTTTTATTCATCACTAAGAAGTATGGCATTACACAATTTTTAGGTGAACATGCCCTGTCTTCCCCTCTCATCCCTTCCCTTCTCGTGTCTGCTCCCTTCTTGTCTTCTTTTTTCTCACCTTCTCTCTTCCTATCTTCTCTCATCTTGTCTTCTCTCAGCCTGTCTTCTCTGTTCTCCCACCTTTTCTACTGAGACATTCTCTTCTCGGAAATTCTCTTCTATACTTTCAGCTTATCTTTTCTGAATTCTCCTCTCCTCTCCTTTCTTCCCTCCTCTCCTCTCTTTCCTCCTCTCCCCTCTTCTCTCCTCTCCTCTCTTCCCATCCCTGACCTTTCCTTCCCAGACTTTCTCTGACCTTCCCTGACCTTCTCTGTTGTGATGCTCAGAACTCAGAATCACATTTAAGACAGCATCTTACAAGTCATTTATTTTAATTACAGCTGCATGTGGAGCTGGATCATCTTGTTCTAGTGATCAGCTCTTTATCAGGTGTAATCCTTTTTGTCTTTGCTTTGTGCATCATCAAATTCATATACCCAAATACTCTTTTGAATGTATTTTGGTTTTCTTTATTTCAGCATAAAGCTATATGTGAGTTTTTCTCTGAATCTCAATATTCTTATTTTTAATTTCAGGTGGTTTTGATGGGATGCAGAGGTCATGTTATTTTCTTTTCACTTTCTAGGTTGAGAGTCATATTAAAACCCAATTTTCTCATGCAAAACCTCCCAATTTTTAATCCAAATTTTACTTCCTTTGATTATTTGGCAAGTGGGTTGACAGCATTCTTATCTGGGAATTGTCTGCTTCAGGTGTTTTAAAAGAGACAAATGTGAAGGAAAGGCAGCAGAGGGGTTTTTTTTTCAGCATTTGTCCTTATCGTAAGGATGTATTTGGGAAACAAATGTAGAGATATTAAATAACATTTTTTTCTTTTATGTATGATAAATAATCAAAGCATTTAAAAAATATTACAGTTTTATTCTCTCACCTGAAATAAGTATAATTTGATTATTTTATGTCCAAGTATGAATGTTTCAGAAATTACTGTTATTTCTTCACTGAAAATACTTAATTGATTAGTAGTCTGCTACAACAGTGGTTCAGAAACCTGTGGTTAGATAAACACTTTTTTCATCCTTTATTGAATATTTCATGTAACAAAATGGGGGCTAGTCCTTTCCCTCTAAACCTTGCCAAAATCCGCCATTAAATTCTTTCATTAACTTTTTCTGTGAATATGTAATTTCAGCAGAATAAGACTCTTCATTTTTCCTACCACACTGTAGTGATCCTGACCAGTAGAGCATTGTACATAAGATCATAGAATCATGGAATGGTTTGGGTTGGCAGGGACCTTAAAGACCATCCAGTTCCAACCCCCCTGCCATGGGCCGGGACACCTTCCACTAGACCAGGTTGCTCCAAGCCTCATCCAGCCTGGCCTTGGACACTCACAGGGATGGGACATCCACAGCTTCTCTGGGCAACCTGTTCCAGTGCTTCACCACCCTCTCCGGAAAGAATTTCTTCCTGATATCTAATCTAAACCTCCCCACTTTCAATTTAAACCCGTTACCCCTTGTCCTGTCACTACAGGCCCTTGTAAAAAGTCCCCCCCAGCTCCCTTGTAGCCCCTTCAGGCACTGGAAGGTGCTATAAGGTCTCCCCGGAGCCTTCTCTTCTCCAGGCTGAACAAGCCCAACTCTCCCAGTCTGTCCCCATGGCAGAGGGGCTCCAGCCCTCTGACCATTTCCATGGCCCAAGAGGAGTTAGTGACCCACAGAACGGCTACCCTGGGCAAGCCCAAACCTGGGCTCTGCTGACCTGCGGGCACAGCTGAGCCTTCAGCCCTGTGCTGGGCCGCACAGTTTCCTCCCTCCCAGGGCAGCCTCAGCCCACTCGATGTAACAGAGGAGCCTGCAGGGAGCTGCGGCTTGGTGCCAGCAGTTACACCTACCTGTGTGCCTCCTCTTGGTCTCAAAGTGCAGCGAGAACTTCTCATTTGTTGGACACTAAAAGTGTTTTCTTGTAAGAAAATCATATAGTAGCTGGGGTAACCCAAAGGGAGGAGCTTCTCTTTGTGCATGGGTTCTGTGCAGTGTGCCATGCGAAAATGAATCCAGGGTCTGTCCAATGCTGTGCAAACATGGGGTTGCCCTCTTGTAAGATTTACTACCTATACTTTTTTATTCTATCATATTAAAACAACTATTTTATTAAGCCAGTTGTTGTTGGTTCTTTCTTACGGAGAAACAGAAAGTACCCTGCTCTCTCTCTCTCTCCCTCACCTCCTGCCTTGCCTTCCCCTTTCTCCTGGTGCAAAACAACTGCCTTTTACATTATAGTAACTTAGAACTTATCCCAACTTACCTTACATTCCAGCTTTTTTTTAACTATCATTGTTACAACTTAAAGCACCTATATATCACTATGAATTTTCCATATTTTTCTTGGAAAAAGTTCCACCGCATGCATGTTTGAGAAAGATTCAAACTGTTTATCTAATATGCTGTGCATTTAACCATATAGTAGCTTTCCCTTATTTTGCAGAGAGGGTAAGAACAAGATAAACCCAGCTCAGGGAATGGAATCAATTCTCCTAATACTAAGTTTTGTTTCTCTATTCTCACTGTCTCAAACTTCAGGTTGGCGGACACTTGTATTTCAGCCAAGAAATCTCTCTAGTAACCACAGCATTGTAGAAAGAAAGCATTTGAAGGTATTTTCTCTGTTTCCCTATTTTAAATAGACTTTTCCTTTGTGCTGTGTTCCCTTTTTTACAGTGGCTGTATTCATCTGTCATTTTGCTTAAGCAGTCACTCTTTAGGTCTTGATTACCCTTGCTTTGGGCAATCCCTTCTCTTTTAAATAATATGATGAAAGCAAATCCAGTGAGGCTTACACAATGAGACCTTTAAGGTGCCGCTCAATCCTATTTGGTCTTGCTGAGACAAAGATTGGTCTTTCCTTTCATAGAATTCATGATCACAAATGCAGTTGTTTTTTTCTTATCAAAAGCAGCCTATTCAGGCAAATACTCATTAACTGTATCAATGCAAGGTACTAGAACAGCTCTTTCTGATTCTGATTGATTTACTATTAAGATAAATGTTTGTCAGTTCCAGGAGTAAAAACATTTCCACTGGGAGGATCACTACAGTCTTTCTGAATGAAACAGCATATTGGCTCTTAACATTCTTTTGGTTATTTTTAAGAGAAATTATGACACAAGTAAAAGTAAAGTTATAAGAGGGTTTTCCTTAAACTAGTAACACCCAAGATAATCAATATTCACTTTGGCAGGTTTGTTCATGTCCCTCAGCTGAATCTATGTGGATGAACCCTGTTACAGTACTGGGGTCTTCAGGCTAGATTTATAACTAACTCCTGATGGAAACAGGAAATAAACCCCAAAATCTTCAACTGTTCACATCAAAGCTCTCCTCTGATGTGTCTGCCTGGCCAACAGAGACACTCATCACTGTCTATACCTCAGCTGCAGAGACAGTCAGTGTTGCTCGTTTGTGTAAGTAAATCAAAGATGCTAAGTCCTTTCCAGAGATGTTTGAGAGGAGATGCTTGATTCCTTTGTCTCTTTGTGCAACTGTATGATCCCACTCATAATCTAGCACTTGTGTAATCAGTTTCTGAACTTAAAATGTTCATGGAGCTTTAATATATGTTTTTTGCACTTCTAAAGCAGAAAGCTTGAAATTAAAATAAATAATTGCAGTTCAGAAATTTATTTCTTTCTGACAGTTTAGGCATGTGCTTAAAGTCTGTTTCTTGGAATGGAGTCTGAAGAGGTGATTGTAATTAGTACATTCTTTTAAGTTATTAGTGAATTTCAATGTTTTGATAACAGAGCTTATGGACCTAAGATAAGAGATATTTTCCTATTGGTTTTGTTTAGGAAAACTTCCACAGAGCAACATAAACATAATCACTGAAGATTTTTAGGTTTTGCTGCAGGGTTATTGACACCAAAAAAGAAGGAAAAAACCCCGAAACTTGAAGACAGAAGAAATAAATGAGATGGATATATTGATACATAGAAATAAAAATAAAAATTGTTAATATGAATGCTGAATAATCCAAATTCCTAAAATGGAAGGCTCTGTATGGATTTCCTCCTGCAGTCACTGAAAATATCTTTAAAATTATATAAAGAATCATCAGTAATTTTTTGTGGGAAACTGAGATTTTCTGATAGTGAAGTTTCCACATCAGAAATGCAAAGCTAGATTTGATAGAAATACCAAGTTTTTGTCTTAGATGAAGTTTACAAACCTTCACAGCCATTTCTTTTGTCTTTGCTTTGAGCTGTTTGTGTGATAGAAATGGGCATATACTTTTAATCACAATAGCATAACACTCCGCCGATGACACCTGCCAGCAGTTCCTTAGCTTGTGTTATCTCTACAGTGGCCTTAGCTTTTAAATAGTTCATTCATTGGGGAGGAAGGAAAGGTCAGTGATCTCTTATTGTTCAACAACACCAAGGGGTTTTCTGAGATTGGCAGCCAGCAGAATGTTGCAGTGAAAGTACTGTATAAAGCTGCCAGCACAGGCTTGCATAGATCAGCATTTCATTACAAAAATAGCAAATGACTGATGTATTTTCTAGTTCAAGGCGGAGGACATTAAATAAGGATACTGATGACTTGAGTAGGGAC
>NW_010259710.1:42097-132499 GCF_000690775.1 Eurypyga helias
TATTCCAACAGCTGTGAATGGACAGGGTAGTTCTCTCTTCTTTCAATGCATAACAAAAATGAAAGACCCAGGCACTATAATGCTAACCCTGATTTTAACAAATTGCAAGTAATACTGTGTTTATCTTCATTTATTTATCTCTTAGATATAATAACACTGAAATAGTAGGCAGCAGCATGGACAGAGCTGATACATCTTCCTCTCTGGTGGAACTAGTTTGAAGGAGAAACTCTAGGCAGTGATGATGGTACTTAGATTTTTACTTTTTTTTACTTTCTCTTCTTTCCCTGAAATGTATTGTGTGTTTGGATACCCAAGAGGATCCTAGCTACAAGCACGCACTTCTCTTAAAGAATTTTAGATTAATTTTTTAGAGAAAAATAATAGTAAAAGCTTTAAAGCATTTGCTTGTTTTCCAAAATGTTCCTCATAACCATAGCATATCTCATATGATCTGATGGAACTAGAGGTTTTCAGGGATGCTGCTTAAAAGACTGAAGGCATCAAGAGCAAGAATGACTTCTAAGGCAACAGGACAGTGTCTCCAGATCTTTATGGTCTGACCCTATTCTTTAGAAGTGTACGAGTAAGGCCTGTATCGTCTGGAAAAAAAAGTCCTTAGGTAGACAGTCTTAAGAAGAAAAAGAGCATTGAATGACCATTTAAGGACTTCTTTAAGACAGCTAATTATTTTCTGTCCTCTAATTATTCTTCCGTTTTAACTATTTGTAGTTGGTTTAGTTTTCTGAATGAAGAGGTTCTGACATTAAGCAATTTGTAAGAGTAATCTGTACCGGACATTTATCAGCTATAGTGCAATGCTGAGCAAAGTTCTAACTGGCTTTTAGAAAAATATGATGAAAATAATGTCTTTTTCAAAAAAATATTACAAACAATCACCTTTCTCCTATGTCCTTGTGCTCCACCTTTGTAGAAAGAGACAGATAAGGTTAAAGTAGCATTTTGTTTACTTAGGACAGTTGTTTGGACACATACATTTAGAATTTGCGCAATTCAGAAAGAAGTTTGTGCAAATGTGACATAGGCAGAAGTGACAGGAGCTGATCCTGTGCATTCAGAATGCTTATCTAAAGGGACTTCTGATGCAGAGCAGGTGGCTTGGCAGATAGAGCTCCACCTGGATAAACCATGGGATGTCAAATAACTGTTACCTACTGACATACAGGAACTGCAATAGGAAACAGATGAACTATGAGAACTGTTTTGCTACAAATTCAGACTGTTCCTCTGTTGCCTAAGGTGGAGTCAAAGAAGATACAAATTTCTGGTTTGCCTTTATAGTGAATATTTCTTAATTTTTTTAAATTTTAGTTATTTTTGTCTTTTATTTCTTGCATTGTCAATCAGTTTTGGATTATTGCAGGGGAAAAAGGTGGGCAGAAAATTTAGAATGTATTTGTGTATTTGTGATTGCAGAAAAAGGAGATCACTGAGTCTTAATTCTGAGGTCAGTGCACATTGCTCATGAGGTAAAAACTGACAGAAGGTTAGGTTATATATGCAGACTTTGGTCCTCTCTTTGGAATAAATTAAAATTAAACTTTTTTTAAATTGAATGTATTTCAAGTTAAAAAAAAAAAAAATTTTTAGTCTTTGCAAAATCAGAGTCTCTATCCATAAGACAACTTAGAGTTGTCACCAAGCTGCCAGATAACAAGCTTATATTGTTCAGGAAAATATATTACAATTTTATCTACTTGTACTGTTCAATAAAACATTAGTATCTCAGCATTTTTATTTAACAATAGGCAACCTTAGGCCAGTAATTATGCCACAATTATAATCATAAAAACTGTCCCCTGCTGCTCACCTAGAAACAAGAATATATTAAACCAGTACTAACCATCTAAAAGGAAAGCAACAAACTACGCTCATTTTTAATGCCCCTGCAGTGCACCATGGGAAGCTAATAATTCACCCTCTAATTAGTATCCCTTCTGCTGCTGTTGGCACAAGGACAGACAAAGAGGTATCCGCTTCATTACAAACTTGCCTTGGTAATCTTTAAACGTCTTTCTTCTCTGCAGGTTGAATGCATGGAGTAGGGGCAAATAGAATGTGCAATTAAAAAAGGTTTGCTGGTATCGCTAGTCTGACCATGCATCCTAAGTCTAATGAGTATACTAAAAAATCAAAAACCGCTATTTGAATGTACTTTTTCTCTTTTTGGCTATGTTATAATTCTTCAATTTGCCCTTCATTAGTTTGCACATTAGCAGGAAAAAAGGAATACACCAATGGGATGAAGATAGGGTAACTTCACAGTGTACCTGCAAGGGCAGCATTGGTTAGAATTTGAGCAGCTGGTAAATGTCGATCTGGCTTGAGCAAAAGTGAATGACAGTAGGCCTTAACTAATGCTTTAGAAGATTGAGTTTAATTGTTTCAAAGAGACTGTATCAATTTTAATACATTTCTGTTTTAAAAACCAGAATGGTTTTGCCACAGGCCACGATGGGCTTGAAATATACAAGCACTTCTACATCCTTTTTAGTACTGTGGAGGTTGTAATGGTAATAGTGCTGCTAGAATGATGCTTTCCTTTAACTGTCTTGTTTACATATGCATAGTGTATTTGTTGATTAATTTAAGATTATTAAGGAAAACGTTACATGCCTGAGGGTATTTTCAACTTGCCAATATGCAGCTGATTCTTATTATTAAAGAGAAATTTTAGTTTTGACAATGGCTTGCTGGTGCAGTAGGAACCAAGGCCAGCAGCATACTGGACAGGACTAAGAGCTTGTGCTCTGCTGCAAATACAACCTAAATCAGTTGTGTTCATTCCATTTCATAGCTGAGTAGCGATCTCTGTGAAGTACGGTAGTAGTCTCATAACAAAACTAGGTGTAATATTGCCTCTTCAGTTAATATTGAGGATTATCTATTGAGATTCAGAGGATCTGTCTGTTTGCCTCTATTTATATCCAGTCCTGCCCTGTGTGAGATTCTGCTTGTGTAATCACTAGGAGAGTTGTGTCTGCTTACGGTAGTTGAATGTCATGTCGCATGTTTATGAACAGTCAATAAAAAATTCAAAAGTGAATGACCACAGTAACTAGCTCAAAATTCTACCTTCTATTTTGATATGTATCAGTGCTGCTGTCTGCTGAACAGGTAATGAAACGTCATATTTTTTGTAACAAATAGCTATTTTGAAAAAAGTTAATGGAGCCTCATAATCCTTCCAATTGAATATTGCAAACTAATAGCAGATGAGGACTGGATTATCATTATGAAAGGATGTAGCACTCTTGTTTAGCAACCCCCCAGCCTCAGTGGTAGGACTAGTTCTGTCCCACAAACAATGAAGCGCCTTCAACCATTTCTGCCTTTGTGTGTGTGTGTTCCTGGTTGACTTGTGACTCTGCCTCCAGAATCGCTGAGCAAGCTGTTCTTTCATATTAGCTAACACCTGTGATGCTCTTCCTGTCAGCCTTCCTATCCTGCTGGTTTTTTGACAGCTTACCCTACATTTTTATAATGCTCTATTCTCCTTCCTGTTATTTCACATCTGTTACTACTGCTCTTCCTCTGCTTAGGCCTAGCTGTCCCAGTGCTTACAGCTTTATTTATCTCATAAATCTCAACAAGAGAACCCAGTGGCTGAAATATGGAATAGGGCACTACTCTGTAACAGAAGAATATATAAATTAAGACACTGATCCTGCATCCACTAAGGTTTTCCAATAGTCTCATGAGTACTGGATCAGTTTCTAAGTCACTTTTAAGTTTAAAATTTTATTAAAGAAGCCACAAGTGAAGAGCAGGAGTGTTGTCTGTAGAAGGAAAGAGGATCTTGATTTGTGGTTCCCTCCATCTGAAACAGAGATATTTCAGAGTTTCTTATATGAGAGTAACAGGGCATATAGTACATGTATGGAAAATAAGTGGTTTATTTCCATTCAAATAGTACCTCACCGTTGATCCAAATTTCTCCTAAATCAAATGTGACCAAATTAAGAAATGGAAAATATTACTACCTTAGGCTGTGTGTACACTTGAAAAGGAGGTTGATGTCATTAAGGCTATCTTAGGATTCATATTGGGAAAAGAAGGGTCTGGAGGTTGTCCTGATGTAAAATCAAAGCAGAGACATTTATGGAAAGCTTACAAGCTTTTATCAGTACTGTATCTGTGAGAAAATAAATGGAGAACTTGATCAACTAGTTCCATAAATTTAGCATTAACACTTAAAAATGTCAAAATTGGATTTGGTTGGCACCAAAATTACTTTCTAGGGAGTTATGCACAGTTTCTATTACTGAAGTATCTTGCTAAGAACGTAATTGGATATAAATTATAACATGTTGTTTTAGTGCATCGTGAAGTCACGTTTTGCATGACTAAAATGGAAGCAAACCCAAAACATTCTGATATTCTCTTTAAAAACAAACACATGGTCGTAATATTTACTGATACACAGGGCATTTGCTAAAAAGCTGATGACATGGTGGATTTAATGGATTTGGATGTAGCACTAGAACACTAGCCATTAATCTCAATGGAAATACTTTAATTGACTCATCCAGTCATGTATTGCACTGCATCATGTTACATTGTTTTCCATAAAATTCTATATTAAGTCTCTATTTTTTAACACTGTCTGATAAAAATGTGTTGTTACATGTTTGGAAGAAGCTCTTGAATTACTTTTTTGAACACAGTGGCTTCTCAGTGGGAGACCACCATCTGAGAGGCAGAAGCATTAACTTGAACCAGCCATGCTACAGTTGCAGGGCTAGAGCTAGCTTTTTACTCGGGAACAAATGTTGATCTTTTGTCCTCTAAGATTTTTGTCTTGAATCAAGATGATAAGCCAACTGTCTACATTTTTTCTTGAAGGTAAAATTGTGTTTTTGAAAAATTCTTGGTATGTGTTCTCTGAGATAGTTTACTTCCTGGATCTTCTGAGCATAGGTCAACCCAGGCAGATGATTTCACAGACAGATGAGCAGATTAACAAACTGGATGGTCCAAACCAATTGTTATGGAGTCTATAGAGTTTTCTGCTGAACACAACCTATTATTCACATGGAATTTCTTGAGGAGCTGCCTAGATGGTCAATTGGCCCAAAAGATCTGGGGACTGTGAAAAACTTGGAACAAAGGAAGGATTGCAGATGGGCAGCTCAGCTTAAAGTCTTGATAGGAAAAAATCAGGAAAACAGACAATTTTCTTAGAAATTCTTATTGCACTAAGCATATTGTCGACAGACTTACGGTGTTTGACACACTTGTATTTTTTGATGGGTAACTATCTTGTGACGTTTCCAGCCACTCTGGTAACATTGCCTGCAGTTAATTAGAAGCAGTAATGTCTCAACTGGCAGGCTAACAAACTATGTCCTTGGTCAGGTCCGAGCTCCCAGAAGAAAGGAAACCTGCAGTTAGAGCAGCTCTTTATGGCCCAGAAGGTTAAGGAATCCATATGCATGCTATTTTTTGTTGTAATCTCTTTGCACAGAATCATACCTGGCTTTCTCAAAATTATCTATTCCCTGTGGAGTCTATTCTAAGATTTCACTTTACTAGAAAGGTTTGTATTGTGGAGGATGAAAAAAAGCTGGATACAAACTTCATGTTTTTATATTTTGTAACTCCATATATCTTGCGTCTCAAATGAGAGCTTCTGATTCTGTGACATTCTGGCCGAAGGGAAAGTTGTGCTTTATGTGTCTTCTGCTTCTCTGGATGTATAAACCTTCAAAGTTAAATGCAGGGAAATGGAGCCAAAGAAAATGTCTCAAAACCAAACATCTCTGATTTTGCTTGTTTTTGTGATGAATGATAGCAACTTGGGGAATTATTATAATAGTAAATATATTAGAGTTATAAATATTGGTAAATGAATTTGTATGGATTATCAATTGATAACAGTGATATTTTAATTATATTACTTTATTTTTGGCTTTAATTCTCACAAATATCACTATTTCTGCAAAAATTAATCATGTAAATCAAATTATCATTGATCATTTTTAATCTAGAGAATGTTTTTCCTAAATTTATTTCTAAACATTGATCAAGATGACAAACAGCTTGGAGAATGTTTTAGCTCAAAATCGGAGTTCAATTTTTAATATGGTTATTGGCTGCTCTGAATTTCAACTGTAAATACAATATTTTTCTTAAACACACTACGTGCTTCTGTTTGGTGAGATGTGAGATTTTTGCTAAAGAAAAGTGCAAGCCTAGAATTGCTTAATGTCTAAACTAATCATTACTTCCAGGAAATGAATTTTGTTTGTTGATGAAACTCTTGGCATGGCAAAAAGTATAGTAGAACATTTTCTAAGAAGGGATACTTGTATACTTAAGAGACCATTTTCTTGTGTGCTGCACCATATTTAAAAGGTGTAAAATGGTTGTTGGGAAGACAGAAGGGAAGGATGGCCTCCATATCATCAACATTCTAGATTAGTTTCTAGTACATCTGGATTCTGCGAGACTGCCTTCAGCTGACATGCTCATTTTTGCCTCCTATGGGCTTTAGAACATAATCTTGTACCTAGTAAATCACTGACACTTTTCTCTCGTGACTTCAATGAAATTAGCTTCAATTTCTCTTTTCACAGGTGAGATTAAGAAAAAACAAACAAAAAAGAAAATGGAATAATAGCTAATAAAGCAGATAAAGGATAGTATTTTGACAACATTCTTAAGTAGCTTTGTAAAGAAGCCAATACTTTGCATAATATCCATTATTGGTTGATGAAAAACTGAACATGAGCCGGCAGTGTGCGCTGGCAGCCCAGAAGGCCAACCGTATCCTGGGCTGTATCCGGAGAGGTGTGGCCAGCAGGTCGAGGGAGGGGATTCTGCCCCTCTACTCTGCTCTGGTGAGACCCCACCTGGAGTGCTGCATCCAGCTGTGGAGCCCTCAATATCAGAAGGATATTGACCACTTGGAGCGAGTCCAGAGGAGGCCACGGAGATGATCAGAGGGCTGGAGCACCTCTCCTATGACGAAAGGCTGCAAGAATTGGCCTTGTTCAGCCTGGAGAAGAGGAGGCTCCGAGGAGACCTCATTGCAGCTTTCCAGTATCTGAAGGGGGCCTACAAGGGCACTGGGAGAGGACTTTTTACAAGAGCCTGTAGTGATAGGACAAGGGGGAATGGGTATAAATTGAAATCAGGGAGGTTTAGATTAGATATCAGGAAGAAATTCTTCACAGAGCGGGTGGTGAGGCACTGGAACAGGTTGCCCAGAGATGATGTGGATGCCCCATCCCTGGATGTCTTCAAGGCCAGGCTGGATGTGGCTTTGAGCAACCTGGTCTAGTGCAAGGTGTCCCTGCCCATGGCAGGGGGGTTGGAACTAGATGATCTTTAAAGGTCCCTTCCAACCCTAACCATTCTATGATTCTATGATTATTTCATCTCTTATGTCTCATTTATGGAATAATTTGATTTATGGTATGGAATGTTTTATACACTCACAAGAAACGGATAATTAAAAATTCATGTTTCTTAAGGTAACTACTTGCTGAAGCTCACCGGTAACGTAATGTACCATTATCACCAGCTCACCCTCACCAGCCAGGTAATGTACCATTACGCTACTTTTTTAAATACTATAGCTCCTACACTCCTTATATATGTTCATAAATTCTCTTGTGATAATCTGCATATTGGCCTAGTACATGAAATTACAAAGTTTAAACCATTACATTCCTCATTGTTGTTTATATTGCTTGAATATTTGAAAGAGTACAGGGGTGCAGAATATTCAGAATATCTTAGACCTGAATTCTGAAAACCAGGAAATACATCCTTAAAGGAGTTTAATGATGTACAAATGTTTGCATAATGATGCACAATTGAATAGTAAGTTTATCATGATTGTCACTTGGAGCTCTTGATCTGTTACTTTGAACATAAGTTTCTGCAGCCAATATGGTTCCATGAAAATGGAATCTAATTTGTGTAACTGTATAGAATAAGGATTGACAGTGTTAGAGGCATGTTTAGTGTAATAACTAGTGGATACAGGAGTGGAAAAGTATAAAAATCAGTGGCAACCATGAAGTTCTGAATGGCTATTATATGTAGGTAGTGACAATTTTGACACGTGAAAAGGAATGGCTTTGTGAAAATGTATTTGTACCTATTTTTGAACAGTTCTTGTTTTCAAGTCTTCTTATTAATAGTGAATCATTTAACATGCCACGGCCCTTTAGAGGACTACATTGTAAATTACATTTCTTATTTGAGTTGGGCTATTGTTACTGGGCTGAATATGCTTTGCATGCACAGGATCGAATGATTATTAATAGTTCTAGTCTTTCCTGGGTTGCTAGCTGCACAATAATGAAAAAAGCAGCATGGTCAAGGTACAAATCAGATTGAAACATCTCCTGTGAACTTCTAATTCTAAATTTATACAAAACAATTAAAAAACCCTGTACTTACATATTTCTTTTAGACTGCACTAATGGTTTGGAAGTAACAAGGTAAGATAGACGTTCTGATTAGAAGAGAAGTTCACAGATCAATAAGAACAGAATGTCCTAATACCTTCTCTAGCTCTGGATGTTGTGTTTTGTTCTACTGACTTTCAGTTTACAGTTACTCACAGAAATTTGTAATTGTAAGATGAGAGGTTTTTGTTCCCCAAAATCTAAAATAATATGCAATTTATTATATGTCTACAAATATACCTGTCCTGCTATACACATAGCAGCAAAATTCATGGGAATCATATCACATAAGCTGCATGAACTTTTTGTCGAAGGTATATCCATATTATGCATTTGATAGAAAGGTGATGGCTCTGTGATCTGCAACGGACGACAGAACTTCTGAGTTCTGAGTTCTTTCGTAGCTTCACAAATGATTGGTGGATAAAGAAGAGTTAGAGAATCCACAGTTTTTAAACACTGAAGCACTTTGAACAAATTTTCTGTTTAGGGAAAATGGAAATGTTTTGTTATGATAATTAAATAACAACAGTTTGGAATAAAAAAGGATAAACTTTATCATTTAATTTGATTCTAACTTTCCCTTTTTGTTAGAGATGGTGCTATCAAGCATCATTCACTTGTCAAATGTTGGCTTGTGAGATTTTCATTGTATGATTGCATTTGACTTTTTATTTGTCTGGTATATTTCTGCTTTAGAGTGATGAGTTTTTTTCTCTTAACATGAAAGTCATTGTTGCAGCATCTTCGTCTCAACTGAAAGAAACAGGTTGAGGGGTTGGATGGCTGCGACAGGATTACAACAGTATTTTAGCAGTGTCTGTCTGTCTCTTTTAAGAGTGCTGCTGGCTGCTTCTGCTATGTAGGGTAGTAATTATTCATTGATTTACTTCATGAAGTCTGCCTCCAACCTTTCCAATCCCTATCCTACCAGATGAAAAGTGATACTTTGCAGTAGTTGTTGCCTAATGAAGCCACTTAAAGCAAGCAGTCTTCGAGAATGAGGGGTTAAAATGTAAAAATGTAAGACACTATGAAAAGGCTTAGCATTAAGAAATCATGGAAGTAATAAATTGTTTAAGAAAACAGAACACACTAACAGGAAAGAACACTAAAAACCACAAGGATGACTGCGAGTTGGGCCGTCAGCAGGATTACAAAGTACAGATAAATTGTGCTCAAGCCAAGGGCAGCACGTAAAGCAAACAACCAGGGTAACTTATCAAACCAATGATGTCAGTGCGACCCAGTAGCTTCTGCCAAGTCACAGAGACCATGCCACGTACACCAGGAAACTACCCAAATTAGGAAAAGTTCAAAGTTTAACCCGAGAAAGACTCACAAGACGACCCCCGCCCCTGATGAAGGCACAGGAACTCCCACCAGAAGACTCCCCAAAATAAAAGACTCCGCCTATACTCCACCTATATATGAATATGCATGTAAAGATGATGTAACCTATGCTCAAATTTGTATAAAAGGGCTGCATTTATTGTTAATCATGGGAACCCTCTATCCAGGGTGGCCTGGAGGGTTCCCCAATGCGTTGTTAATAAATACCTCCTGCTTACAGACTTGAAAATTTGGTCTCTGAGCAGTTACTATCTAGCCTTTTGGGGCAAATTCGGCATCACTAAGGAGAAGGAAGGGTTTTGATGCTGCTGCTAAAACAATTAATGAAGATCTCACATTATCCATCTCAGAGCCAGTATCTCAGAGTTGTATTATTTGAGCACCTGTAAAAATTAGTTGAGAAGCCAAATTCCTCTGTGCAGCAGAGTAGGAAGGTGAGAGATGCCCATCGCTGGACATTTGAGCTTTTTCCATTAGGAGTCTGTTGTGCTATTTCTGTAGCATTAGAACCATGTAGCCCAGCACATGCCTTTAATGCCAAGTGGTTTTGGCCTGCTATGCCTCACATTCTTTCAAATGTGCTGTTCTTCAAACCAGTCTCTGCTTATATAGTCTCAGTGTTTTGCTGCCATTGGAGAATATGTCTGACAGCCTTCATAGAGTCTAAGATTTTTCAGGTTCCTGACATGGTCTTTGACCCATCTGCCTCAATGTACTGCTGCTGCTCCGTTGTCTTTGTTCTTTTCTCTATTTCTGTACAGAATTTGTAGCTGGGTTGTACAGCCTCTGTCTTATAATTTAAAACTCTGATGGAATTTTTAACAGAAATACCTCAATTGCAGGAGTGCAAAATCACAAGAATGTATGATTACTGCAATATTCACTTCGGCCACCTTGGAGATGCATGTTCTGTAAGGGTTGCTCTTAAAGCAGGTACAAAGGGAGAGCAAGCTGTCTACTGTCTATCCCTGTGTCAGCTCTAACATTAGGGCACAGATGAAACAACTCTAGTTTCTCCTAAAGGGCTACGCAGCAGGATACTCTGCACCAGCAGCAGCAGTGTGTGTTGAAAGGCTGTAACACATGCTCTCTCTTCACTGTACTCATCTCTACAAATTTAGCACAGGCAACTTTAACAGACTCTGAGCCCTAGATATTGGGACAATATATTGATACTCGGTAGGGAATCATACCACTCTACTAAAGTAGTCTTTCTTTCCTTCCTGTCTTGTTCACAAAACACTAGAAACAACATGAATATTACTGTTCTGGTTGTTCATGAACTGAAGCCTGTTTTCCTGCCTGTAAGAAGCTATGAAGAGTATTATTCTAAAAAAATTTACTGTAAAATCTAAGTAGAGCTATCTCAAACTGCTGATTTTGCTGTGGCCTAAAATGGCCTATTAATTTTTTTTTAACTATTCCTAATAAACAAAGATTCTTATCTTCATTTACTTGCTTTGAATTTTATGGAAGCAGCAGTTTCTCACTACAATAAACCCAGATCAAAAAGTGTTTTCTTTTGAATTCAAATCAGCCAAATGGGCGTCTCTTTCTAAATTTATTCATGCAGCTGATCTCTGATCTGCAGCATAGTTAGTTTTGTGGTAAAAGAGGTGTAACTCATTTACACTGAATAATACATGCATATATAATATGTGCAAACCAGCCAGAAACCAGAAAAATATCCTCCAGAAAACTATCTGTGGTTAATAAAAATCACTATACTTTAACAGAACTGCAGTTTGAAAAGGATCCTTTAAAACTGAGATTAGATGTTTTTTACCTAAATTATTGTACTGTCAGACAATAAGGGATAGCTGGCTTTCAGCATGTTTCTTATACAAAGAAGGACCACAAGATTAGTTCAAAAGGAGAATAATGATAACTATTTTGCATAACATGTGAATATCATAGGAATTCCATGCACCATCTAAGAATTCATTAATTTTGGCCTGTTTGTTGAGGTACTGAATGACACTAGTTCTTAAGAATTTCTTTAGATATCACTATAGAAGTACAACTTTTTTCCATTGTAGTTACTGTTTTTCTGCAAGTTCTCTTTCTCTTATAATTTGAACATAATTTCTGTAAATAAAAAATTATAAGAATTATTTTTTTCAAATTTGACTGATACTCAATTTTTTAAATTTATTTTTTCAGTCATGTCAGGTTCTTATGGGAACCTACACAGAGGGAATGCAGATCATTAGGCAAGTAACTATTACTAAACAATGCAAATCTTCATCAGGTCCTGTTGTAGAAAAAGATATTGGGCCCATTAGTCATGTCTGCTGAGCACTTATTATTCCAAGTGAAGTCAGTAGGAGGTAAAGGTGCTCAACCTCTCCAGAAGTAGGGGATATTAAAATAGACCTGTCAGAGTAAATTGAAGTGTTACAAATACAGTAAGGATTGTCAGACATCTACTTTAAAATATGCATCTCTGGAGGCCGGTTTCACACAATAATCTGAGCTGCAGTTTGGAAGATAGTACTTTCAGAGCAAAACCTGTAAGCAGTAGGGCAGATTCCCATTGTTTCTGGATATTTTTTGTAGACATTTGTGTGTCTTCTACAAGTTGAAGGTGTCATTCCTCTGTTTTACCTTGTTAGGTGTATCTAAGTACATATGCTCCTAGCTCTGAATTGCTGCCTGATCCTGGTCACTGTTGGATCAGCGACAAGTGTGGGGTCTGCATTGCATCACGTGTGCATTCACAGCTCAGCCTCGCAACCACCACGCTTGGAGTCCCCTTTCAGCCCATGGCTTTGTAGCCCTGGATGGGTCCTTGTACCAAAGTTGTGTTAGCAGAGTGAACAGAATAGGGTACGGTTTAGGAGTCTGAGAAAGCATATGAAGCTATGCAGGCATAATATGTACTTGACTTGATTTACATGCCATTACTTGGAGATTACCATTATCATCATTTATGACATTGAAAAGCTTCCCTGGAAGCTATTCTCTAATGACAATATTTAGTAATGCTCCAACAGTAAACCCATTACATAAACTCTCTTTCCTTTGTTAAACAAGATTAAAAGAGACTACCAAAACATTTTCAGACACTGATTGTACAATTGGGTGTTCTGTGTGAAACAGCTGACTTTCGTCAGTTTGCACTTTGTAAATGGTTAGCAATGTTTTCTATCCGGTTTGCTCAAAAACAGTTTTTTTGAAGGGAATATGTATTGTCATGCAGGGGGGAATAATCTGCACTTGCTATGGAGCTGGTGTCCTGGAGAGTGGCAGCTTGGCTTTCAGTTTACTTTGGGAGCAGTGAAATTACTTTTTTCTTTATCTGAGGTTTCTTCCCATACCACAGACAGGTACCTGGTAATGCCCTTTCATGTACCGCCCACCACGTGCGGGGGGCATCATGCTTCTTCCTCAGTACTCTGTCACAGCAGCATTTCTTTAGCAATCCCTGCAGGCACACCTAATTTTTGTTGGTTCTGTGTGCCAAAAATAGGAAACCAATCCAATTCCTTTCCTCCTCTCTACCTCCAGCAAGACACATTTCTTCTGTCACTCTTCTTCCTCTCAGGTTTGGTACTGTAACAGTATTTGTTTTGCTCAGATAGTTAAAAGCGGGTTGGGGACTTACCTGTTAATCTAAACTGTTGTGTACTCTTACGAGGATGCAGTGCAGATGTGTAAAACCATGTAGCACCCGTTCACCTTAGCAAAATATAGCTAATGAGAGAGGGCTTGCAGTTTTGAGCCAAATATTAATGACTTTGGGTTGTGGGGAGTGATCAGGTAACACATGGCAAATTATGCATTTGCTTAAAACAAGCATGTAGTTTAATGGTCTACTTAAGTCTGTCTTAGACCTGCAGCTTGGGTTACTATCAGTAATCTCTCTTACTGAGAAGGATTTTTTGGAACTTATTTGTAGTGGAAGTTTATTATATTTGAGCTGAAAATGAGCTGTTCTGGTGGAAATCCTTGGAGAAGCTCCACTAGTATCGGACACAAGCAGCACAGCAGCAGCTGCAGCATCAGCATGCTCCTCACACTTTCAACGAGCAGCTCAATGAGAGATTTTGGCAAGGCCCAAGACCCCGAGGGTGCCAGGTTGGCACTGGTGCCTATTGTGTTTTTTTTGCCTTATAGGATTTATTTAAAATTGTAAACCTGTTTTTATGATACTACAGCTTAAAATGAAGGGGTAAAGCAGAAAATAATTTATTCTTTTTTAGGGTTCCTTCCCTGTTATAGCCTTTTGCCTTTATTCTTCTATATTCTTCATCATGCTAATTAGGAAAAATGTTCAAGTGACTGATTTCAAGGACAGTTTCTGGAATAGGATGATACATTTTAAGGATGAGCATTTCGTAAACATTAATACCATAGTTTCTTACATATATTGATCGCTGTTTTCAAATTTAAGTGTTTTGAAGGCATGCTGCTCTCACGGAGTATAGCAGAGAACAGGGCTGCCCAATTTCCAGAACCAGACACAAACAGCTGTGTCACTGTGGTGTAACGCTCAAGCTAAGTGTGGGACCTGCTGAGGACAGGGCCTATCAATTCAAGAGAGTTGGCAATATAATTGGCAATATAATGTTATGTTTAACATTCTGTAATTACTAGAATGTGGAGGGAATGGGATCATCTTAGGGTGTCTTTTGTGGAGTCTCTTAGAGTGACTTCTACATCTATATATACAGGCTTTCTTTGTTGATAGTTTCAGCGGGGCATGTTTTATATTGAATGTAGTTGGCTTTGGTCTGGGAGCTAAATTTTTGACTAAAATTTCCCTCAGTATCTGTCTTCAGGAGATGGAAAGTATGGCTACCTAAATTAATAGAAAATACAACTGCCTGCTTTTCTGGTATTGCCTCACACAGGCATACCTTGTGCAGGCTCTGCTTTCTGACTAAGTACAAGTTGTTGGTTTAATCTGTAAAGTCCTAAATGCCTGGGGACTAGGCTAGCTGATACCATTCATGACATTGCTGCAGGTGCCTGTTTAAAAGAGTGGAGGCCATGTTGCACCATTTTCTTCAGTTCTGGTCTGTACCGAATAGTATGGTGCTTAACTTGTGTGCTGTTTCTGTGGGAGAGTTGAATGAATTACATAGTATAAAGGAATACATGACAGCACAGATTGTGAATCGCAAAAACAGATTGCACATTCAGAATTAATACAAGCTTTCGATAAATGTAATTAATGAGAATTTTGGAGAAGCTCAGAATAAATAATTTCATACCCGCTTGTCAGCTAGACTGAAAAGTTTGGTTATAACAATGGCAAAAAGGTAGCAGTTACCCTTGCAAAAGATATGAATGCACTTATGATTGTAGTTTATATTATGAACAGCTATACTCAGAAGTGTGTTTCTGGAGAAAAAGAAATGCTAGGTGTCAGCATGTTCCCACTTGGATCAGAACTGTAAAAGATTTGAGCAATAGCTTATTTTTGGCAGTTGAACTTGTGTATCTTTAAGGAGATAAAAGCAAGTTTGATATAGTACAGCAGTTACAGAATTTTAAGTCTTTCCTACAAGTAGAGTTTGACAGTCTTGTTTTGAAAAATGTATTTTAATAATTAATTCCTGTTACTTTGCAAAGACACTGACACTTGTTTGGCTTTATGCATGTGAATGAAGCCAATGAATTTATGTATATAGGGTTAAACTGCTTATATCTTTATGCTATTGAAGGCTTTGACATTATTTATTGTTTAGCTGTTCTGTGGTGAAGTCTTATGAAAGCAAAGTGAATGAAGTGCAGAAATATATATAAAGGGGAGAAAAGAAAAAGTCCTGTGTGAATGAGTGCTTATTGGCCACTGAGAATTTTGTGGCAAGATTTAAAATGTGATACCAATTATTATTTACTATGCTTAATTTCCTTGATGATAAATTAATGCATAAGCTAAGTAGATCACTACCTCTGCTTTTATATAACCATAGATAAACTAAAAGGGTAAAAACATATCCCTGACTTCGGAAAGTGTGCCTGTGCAATTATCTGCTCCCTTGCTGTTTACCATGTCTGACTATAAATGTTTTATTTTGCCCAGACCATGGTAGCATGAGTAGGGAGGTCAGAACTATTAGGAGATTGATCCTTCTCTTCTCCATTTTATGGCCCATATACATTGTTAGTTTCACTTGAATGATTTTTCTATTTCTCTTTCAGTACAGCTACTTTAAATAAACAAAGTTTGGGGTTTTCAACTCCGGTTGTCTGTCCCTTTCTTTCCCAGTAGTTGTCTTTTCTCTGAGCTGTCTACTTCTCAAATAATCTTCTCAGTTGTTACCTCCTGCATGGTATCTTACTGGGATTCAATTATTTTTGTTACTGCAATGATTTTTTTCAATTGGGTGGAAGTGTTTTATCTTAGATCATCTCTGTTTATTAATTTTGGAATGAGTAAGTTTCCAGACTGTTTATTAATATTTCTCATGTGGAAAGCTATAAATTTTCTTAAGCATCTGAATTCAGCAAGGACACCCCATTGTCATTTAACACTCTGTTATTAGCAGCTTTAATTCTTGAGAATCTACATTTATTTCCACATTTGCATGCCTATGTTTTAGTCATTTGTCTTATGCTGCAGCTACAATAAGATAGGAGATACTTTAGCATAAAATTGATATTTATGCTGGCATATGTGGCTCAATTGTTCATCACTCTTATAACAGTGTTTGATCAAACTGCCAGTCACACAGCTTATTAGTGTCAATGTTTGTTACTGATCTTTATTGTTCTTCAAGCAGTATAATTTTCAAGTCATTTACCAGTATCCTTTGTTTCTGTACCGTTCAGTACTCTCTAGTACCCGGGGCCCACCTTGTCTTTCACCACAGAATTCCTGTGTCAGAACTCCCCTGAAACCCAAGTTCTCTGACAGTCTCCAAACAGCTGCAGATAGCATAGCTCTGCTTCTCTGTTGTATTTCATATGGCATTGTTTCTCCATACACGTTTCCAGAGTCCTCTCAGGAACTGGTAGCAAAGTGATGACCAGCCAACAGGTATGACCGCTCTGGTGCAGTCACGTGAACAGTCGAGCAGGAACCCTTCCCAGGATACTGGTTATTCCTCTCTCTTTTTGGAAAGTGCTGGAGAAATGTTTACATTCCATGCACAGAGAAACCATCAACTCTATGAGAGTTGTGTTTTACATCTCCTTTGAAGTGAAGTGCTTCTAACAGAGTAAACATTAATGAAAGGCAAGAGCGTGACAAAATAATGTGTTAGAGAGAAGTCCAGATATAAACTATATGGAAGGGTAGTTTAGTGGAGAAACCAGCACATGCTGGAGGAGTCTATAGAATGCAGTGAAATACAGTTTCCATGTTTACAGAACCACAATGCAGAGACTATAATACAGAAAGGGAAGGATACATATGTGTATTGTCTCTGGCTGGAATGGGGGAGTGAAATTCCCTCACAGCACTGTGTATATAAGAATAATATAACGCCCTCATATGGATTTGTATTTCTAGTTTGGTCACCTCATCTCACAAGGAGTATAAAGTAATTCACAGAAATTATAGTAGACATAACCAACTGGTATTTTGATACTATAAATCAGTCAGGCATAGAAGAAAACCTGTAAATTTTATATGTAGTGCAGTATCACAAATGCATATTAGCCCAAGGCCCTGTTTGGGTGTCCGGTACAGAAAAGCTTTGTACACACTGTAAATATTAATAAATCAAATGAGGACCATGTATGTGTGGTTGTGTTTTTCTGCAAAATAACAGGTGTTGAGTGCATGTATTAAGGCACCTGTTTTATTTGGCTGTTATTTGTCCAGAGATGCTTATTCATGCTAAATTTAGCTAGGCTATGGCAGAGCATGAGTTCAGCTGGGAATGTGAATCTGTGAAATATGCTTTTACTGGAGCATGGTGAATAATTTAACTCACTAAATCTCTTTTCCAGCTTGTCATTTAACTGTGAATAGATTTCAATTTTGATTTATTTTGTTCTTCAGGTTATTCAACAAAAGGTTTATGCAAATACATTGCAGCCTAAGGATAGCTCATATATTACTCAGAGTGACTATTGCTTCTGCTGCTGGTGATGGGACTGATTCAGTTCTCATTGAACTAATTGGAAAGGCTCCTATACATTTTGGTTACTACATCCTATATTTTTTTTCTATTGAATTCAGTGAGTATGGGATGAAGCTGTGTTCTCAGCTGCCTACTTATGCTCTGTGATTGGGCTGATAGGTCATATAATAGGGTTTCTGCTGCTTGACAAGATGACTTGAAGATCCACAGGGAGTTCGTAAAGATTACCATGAGAATTCTCTCTCAAAAGATGTGTATTTCTTAATATTTTCTTTCTAAAAAAAAATAAATTGGAACATACATACAATTACAAAAATGTCTGCAAAAAGTGTTTTAACAGTTACATGGTAAATTTGTAATTAATTAAATATATTTTTGGTATTTACCAATTTAAAATCAGCTTAAAGCATACCTATAAAAATTGTGCATTATATAAAGGGGAAACTCTAATCTGGAAAGAATTTTTACTAATTGCAATGTATAGCAATAAAGTCTTTTAAAACAGTTATCAATAGCATTGTTTCTAATATTTAGGAGAATACCTGTTTTATTCTTCGCAGTTCAGAAAGTTTGGGTTGCATTTTATACAGTCAGGCGACCTATTTGAAATATATCTGAATATGAACTACAGGAAAGTAACCTTGCATTGTATGATTCACGGAACTAAAACATTAATACACTTCTATATTTTTTTCTTTTAATGTCTGATTTTTTCCGTAGAAGATGAAAATGTACACATTATTTTATCCAAAGTAAAATCCCCTGAGATACTTCGGGCTTTTTTTCAGGGCTCATGATTTATAAGAATAATGTGTTTATCTGGATTCTGTACTGTTAAAACTAAGAAATACCTAAAGGGTATTTCTGAATGTGATTTCATGATTACTATGCCTTAGTTGTTTATAAATTTAGAGAAAATTTGCTTCATTGTTTTATTTTCAGTGACTAATGATAGAATAGCCTCTGATCATATTAGTTGCTTAACCAAGTGAAAGATTCAGTAATTCTGCACATTTCCTCAGTCACTTGACAATTTTTATGGAAGTCAATTCTTTGAATTCCCTCCTGACACTACTGATGATAAAGCATTTGTATATACTTCATTTATATGCTTAAGTATCACTTGATCTATCAACATCATTTTGGTTTGCAAAGTCCATAATAGCTTATCAACACTTCCTCCATATCCACCCATCATCCCAAAGCACAGTATCTATTTTGATGGTGAATCTTTAACCCCTGCTTCTTCTTCTGGAGATAATTGGCTGAATTTTCAGTGGAAGGTCCAGAAGGACTTAGTTTTTTCAGTTATTACTGAAGAGATTCATGTGGTTAAACCTCATCTTGTTTACCCCAATCTATTCTCTCAATATTAACTAAACTTTCCATCCCACTCATGTTTTCAATTGTTTAGACATACTCCTTTTGCGTGCTAGGCATTTTGTTGGTGGTCTGAATCCATGGTAATCTCTTTCATGAAGTTTCTTTTAACGCCATATGCTTGCACTGCTGGATTTCGGAATTTCTGGGATATTTTCAGAAACAGTAAACATAGATTTATTTTCTCCTGACTTGTCTCATTGCTTGTATGTTCTGGGCTTCTATTTTCTTGTAGCATTTAGGAGCCAACAGTTAGTTCCTCTCTGGACTCTTCCAAGTACTCTGTGCCTGTGTAAGGTTCTTGAGAGAATATGTGCAAATACTTGAAAGGAATAACCTTATTTCTTTTGTTTTGTGAATAAGCTTCTGAAATGCAGTAGTGGCAAAGGAAAAACAGCAGATGCTAAGTGATTTGAAGTGTCTGTACTACAATTTTCTATTAAATTAACTGGACAACAACTCGTCTGTGTACAATAACCAGCTGAAGAGAGATGATTTGGTTAGGTTGTGTTTTAAAGAGTACAGTTAATTCAGTAGATGGCACTATTCCTCCTGAGTCAGAGAGCTAATAACCCAGTCATGAGGTGGTTCTCCACTATGACAGTGTTGTCATCTTTTTTTCAGATGAGGCAATAAAATATTTGAATATTTGAGTCCATTGAAATTTTCCATGAGATTATTTGCAAGAATATGGGCAGCTTTCTGCCAAAATCCCAGTGTAAGTGATTATTAGATTTGGATAAATCTAATAATTTGGTTGTGTTCCTTTATAATCTGAGCAGTGCCTGCACTCCTTTTGAGTTCAAATTTTCTGAAGAATGGCATGATTAATATGGTAGTTCCACAAATCTTGTAGACCTGCATAACCTATTACTGTTGCTTAAAAAAAGCAATGCTCTTGGTGCTCCGACCCACCGATTGCCCTCAGCATATTCATGGTGACTTGAATATGCCTATGTGTATTGAGAAACTGATCTGGACTGTAACTAAGCCAGAAAAGAAGTAATCCACCAAAAATCTAGTTAGCCTGGGTGTTTTTCCTGATCCGGTTCATGGTACAGTAACTAAGAAAGTGGCATAAGAGGGAGACATACCAAACCAGAAATGCTAATGAGGAAGCTGTCTAGACTAATTCTTTTAGCAACATCAACAGTTTATACCAGCTTTAAGTGTTCATGGTCTGCAAACGCTATTGCTGAATACTTTTCAAAAGAATTCTCCTATGAAGGAAGGCTGAGAGATTTGGGCTTATGTTCAGCCTGGAGAAGAGAAGGCTCCGGGGAGACCTTATAGCCCCTTCCAGTACCTGAAGGGGCTACAAGGAAGTTGGGGGAGACTTTTTACAAGGGTCTGTAGTGACAGGACAAGGGGTAGTGGGTTTAAATTGAAAGTGAGGAGGTTTAGATTGGATGTCAGGAAAAAATTCTTCCCGGAGAGGGTGGGGAGGCACTGGCACAGGTTGCCCAGAGAAGCTGTGGGTGCCCCATCCCTGAAAGTGTCCAAGGCCAGGCTGTTTGCGGCTTAGAGCAACCTGGTCTAGTGGAAGGTGTCCCTGCCCATGGCAGGGGGGTTGAAACTGGATGGTCTTTAAGGTCCCTTCCAACCTAAAGCATTCCATGTTTCTAATTGCTTAAGGTCCAAGTAGTGATACCCTATTGTGTCTGATACTGTGCATACAGTATTAAGTCTTTGCCATCCTTGCTCTGACACCAGTATTAAGATTACTGATTGTAGCAGGACAATAAATTATTAGATTTGCATTCCCTCAAATTAAAAATACTTAGATTCCCAACATGATGATTGTTGCTTGCTCTCAAAATGTTAGAAAATATGAAAGTCTGTCAGTAAATACATTTATTTTCTGTACAGGACAATAATGATTTTCCTTGCGTTCCTTCAAATTCCACCTGAAACCTGTCACTCAGTAATATGCTATTCCTGTCAGCCTAAAAGGATCCCAGATGGACATAGCAAATTAGCTATGAATGCATCCTTCCTTCATTTATATTGTTTAATAAGCTAATATTGGATCTTCAGTAAGTACCTTCTGTCAGGTTCATGTGTGTTCTTTTTAAAGGAGTTTCAAATTCCACAGATATATCTCTGAGCTGTCAGCAAGGCCAGCTTCTGCAACATTCCCAAGGCAAAGCAATTAAAACTTTGCATTTCCCTTAGCCCTTCTGGATCCAAATGGCTGTTTACATTTTCTGTGAGGGTGATGGGAAAATGAACAGATTTGCTTAACGTAGGACAGTGGCATTAAATGATACTGCCCTCCTTTAAAAATGCATGGGTTTTTTATGCTGAATGCTCTCTTATCCTTTCAAACCACATTTGCCATGGCAACTATTTTTGTCCTTGCAGACAAGAAATGGTTCTGTGCTAATGAAGACTTAGTAGCCTTTTAGCTGTGGTAGGAGTAAGAAACTTCATTTGCAGTTGTGGTGGCCATGGAAGATAGTAATTGCTATGTCCTGTGGCAAATTTGTTTGCATCGGTGTATATCCACATGGGTGATTCAGAGTTAATTTTAGCTGTTGGTGAGGCCCTGAAATCTTTACACATTTTTTCTCTTTAGGGATGTCCAAGGTTCTCTTGTTTTACAGTTCCAGTTCTTCCTCTGTGAAAATGAGGCGTGTACATGTGACAGTCAGTTTTCATGAAGACAGATCACTGTCTGTGCAAGGTCAAACCTCCTCAAGTCCATGAGTTTTGGCAGCCACATCACTCAGTGATGGCAAAGGAATATCACCTTTCAGTCCCTTGGCTGTCTGTCTTGTCAAAAGCTTTTCTGGAGCATATGATATCATTTAAACCATTTTTATAATGACTATGCTAAATTAATTTGGTCAACATTTACCTGCTGAAGGGATCACAAGAAACATAAATTAATTTGAAGCTATATTGTTGAAGAATGTGACTGAGAAAGGGATATAAAGAGTGAACTTAAAATTTTCAAGTAATGAATAACCAGAGTATCTAGAAATGAGTATAGGCCTGTAATTCATACATCCTGCGTATCATGTGAACTTGAACATGAACTGTAGATTCTCAGAACCTCTGAAAAGGATTTATTAAATAAAAATCAACCTTGAAGAATCCAAAGCCTAGTTTTCAAGCATTTTTAGCTGGAGACAGAATTTTAAAAGACTCAGCTCTAACTGGGGCATGTATATCAGGACCAGATTTTCAAATACACTCACCAGCACAGTTCACATTGTGATACCTAAAACCAGAGTTTTAAAAAACTTTACCCCTCAGCATGCTTAGTTCTTTTGAAACTTGTCTGCGACTGTGTAGATATAACAGAACTTCTTTCTCTGAAGTATAAATATCTAAACCCAAGAATGAGGGAAATCTCATAGAGCACTTTCCTCAGACTTTTTTTTTGGTGACTGAAATTCATTTCACCATTCTTCTTCTGGTATTATCTCCCCCACGCGAGGATGCCTGAAATTACAGAATAACTTTCTTGAGTACTTGAATAAGTAAGATTCCAGGAGATTATGTAAGAATAATTATGCTTCCATCTATTTTCAGGTAGGGGAGACTATGGACCTGCTTCTCTAGTTTCTAGTCAGGTTTTTGGGTTGCATTTACTACTTTCAGGTATTCTTACTTTGTCATTAGTGAGACCAGAGTACCATCAGTAGAAGTCCTACTGGAATATCATGTTGATTTTCTCATGGCTAAGTTTAAAAATATGCATTTCTGAAGATGTTAGTTAGCAATACTTTCTATTTATTGGAATTTTTTTTAATAACCGCTTTCACTGCAATAGGGGCCACAGATTTTTAAAGTTTTTAAATAGAAACTTGAAACCAGGAATTAGCTAGCTTATCAGTAACATCCTCTTTCCCATAGGAAATATAAAATACAAGGATTTAAAAATTATTTACTTTTAAGGGTGAAAGTGGAAAACTGAGAAGAAACATTAAACTGGAAAAAATTTCTGTATTTTTTCAGTTATAAATTACATATTAAATAGGAGAATGTGAAGTATCTTAAGTGGAAGAAAAGTTGTTAAATAATTTTCAGTGTCACTAATTAAAATATAAATACATGGATTTAACATTAATATTAATTTTTTTAAACTCAACTTGATTTTTATATCTCTTTTATAATATTTAGGAGAAAAAAGAGGTATGACTTTATATATTTAAACATTTTATATGGTTCTTGAATGGAAGATAGAACTCATATGAAAGAATGCCCTGAGTATGTAAATATAATTAGTCTGGCTATTATGAATCAAATCCTCCATAATCCTTGTACATAGAAGGATGGAATCTGTTTGTCTTTGTAACTCCTGAAATAGAGCTAATTTGCAGTGGCTACGCTAATTTAGCTTATCTATGAAATGAGCACACATTACAAGTGCTGTTTTATAGTTTCAATATGCTGTGATTAATTTTTGAACTAATTTAAAGACTTGGACACTAATTGGCTATTGTGCATGCATACACATAGACTGGCAAAAAGCACACTTCATAAAACCTTGGGGCAAAAAAATACACCAGATAATCTCTTGCAATTTTTTCTACTCCTTATTTAATGATAACATGGGCAACATGCGTTGTAAAGGTTTAACAAACAGTAAAACGCCTTGGTAAATGTACTGTCCAAATAAGTCTGCTGCAGACATTTTGGCTGCATTAAGTCACAAATTTTAGTGCCTGTCCAGGTGTAAATGCAAGGTTAAAGCCAAGACATTAGATCCTGAGATAATTTTCTTCACTGTGGCTGTGTAAGGAACCTGTGGTTCCTCTCCCCTCCCCCCTGCTTAGTATTATGTGGTTATTGAGTTGAATTAATTCTGTGAAGTAAATAACCTCACCTCTGAAGATGAAAAGAAATTGAATTAATGCTTTACGGCAAATACATTGCTTGACTACAATCAAGCATTTTTACCATGTATAGTTGAATATGCAAATTCCTACTTACATATTGACATGGGAGTTTCCACTGTGTTAACACCTATGGGCTAGGGGAGATAACTTTTGTATGGCTGAATTCAGCCAACTGTATTTAACGTCAGCACAGCCTTGCAAAATGCCTCAGGAAGGTTCTTTGGCACTTGCATGTTTAAACACATTCTGGACATACCTGAAATTGCCTGCAATTTTCTTAAGGTAGTAGATGAAATAAAGCCTTTCATAAAACTTAACATGATTCAAAGTAGATGATATAAATTAATTGTTTTAACGATGAGTAGTGTCACTATTTTATTTGACAGAATTATTTGTTAGAAAGTGCTATTTTCATTGCATATAAGTAATTGTCTGAACATTTGCATTTGTTTTTTACAGCCAACGTAGGTTACTACTAAAATACTGTGTCACTGACAGGTTTATAATTCTGCTGACACAGGCTGGCAGATAGATGAGCATCTCCCATGGAATATAAACATAAATTTCAGTGAATAAATAGAACAAGGTCTGTTAGCACAGTCATCAAAAGAGAAAAGCCCCATAAGAAAATAACAGAAGGCTTTTGACCCTTTAAATTATAGCTCACTAGCTTATTGCTGCAATGAACCAAGCTCCTTAGCATTGGTGGTACTCTGACTACCCCCTGGCATCTGCTTGTATGCTATTCACCTCAAAATTCCCATGGAGGGTCACACTGATCCCAAAATTAAGTAGATAATAGACTGCCTGAATAGTCAGGTCAGAGAAAATCTCTTAGGCTGTTCTGCAAGATTCTGGCATTCGTTTTTTGTTTGTTTATACACTTCTCACAGGAGTTAGTGTAACTCTGCCTCTGACTGAAATTTGTCATTGGCACATTGGGTTTTCGTTATTGAAAAGACATTGACAGATATTTTTGAAAGATGCTACATTTCTTAAGTAAGGTTATATTGTGTAGATAAGGCACAATGTGTGGGAGTGTTCTTGAGGAAAACCAGCAGTTGGGTAATTCATAATTATTTTAATAGCTGAAAACGTCTGCAAACAATTGCTAAATAATAAAGCAAAGATAAAACTCTGTGTATCCACTAGGGAGAATTGTTTTCAGTTGAAATCTTTTCTATTAAAGACAACTCTTTTTTGCTATTTTAGTTTTCTTTTTTTTCCAACTGTCTGTCTAGCTAGCATACTGTTTCTCATTTACATTCAGCATTTCCACTGATGTTCTCTTATAAACTTTTATCTCACCTTACTGTTCTTATCTATACTTTACCCCAGTTCATAATTGTCAATGAACCCTAGGAAAAAAATACACTGGAGGAGGAAAGAAAAACTGTAACACATTACAAATTCATTAAATCAAGACTTAAGTTATCTTGTAGAGCAGACCTATTTCTTTAAGGGAAACAGGTCATGTTGAGAGTTGTAGTTAGTCTTTAGCAGAATTTGTAGTCATGTGTGTGGTTAAAATGTGAGCTTCTTGGAATAAAGTATGTAGTGGCCCATGCTGTCATTTCCTGGCTTTTTGTGTGTGGTGTTTGTAAAGCAAACCAAGTGCTTCACTATGACTTTTTTTTCTTTTGGTGTGTGTGAAGCCAGGCCCTGATGTAGAGCTGCTGTAAGTGTAGTTGCATAGTTGTAGTCAATTACCTCTAGACTAATTTTAAATATGCTCATCATTTATGAATGGCACGGTAAAATGTGTGCAGACTAACATCATATTGATGGGCTTCCCATCTGAAAAGGGTTTAGTGGTGAAAATGGCAGTCTTCATTCAAACCAGTTTTTTTGTTTAATTCTGTGTTAGTGGCAGAAAGACATTTTGGGTGATATCTATGACTAGTTTTACCATTTAAAATAGTATTTTCTTGCTCTTACTAGTCTTCAAAACATAGATCATGGGTGTATATTTAATGCAAGATGCTTTCTTTGTCTTTTTGAAGAGTAAAATTTCTTTGCTGTATAAACATCAGGTTTCAAAATGGGCGCACTGTAGGAGTCCATATGAAGATGTAATAGATGTGCAACTTAAAATCAAATCCAATTTACCCAGAGGTCAAAGGCAATAGTGAAGAGAACAGATAGAGGAGAAAAGAGATTAATCCATCGTACGTCCTGACTGAAGTTCTTCATAAAGTGTGTAAACTCTAGGATTTAAAAAACAGCAAAAAGACTTTGAGAGAACAATATGAGGTATACACTAGCCTTCAAAATAGGCAAAATAATCCCAAGCTCTGTAGTCCACTGCCAAAATTAGAATGTAGTTTTTGAACTCTCTTGCTTCATTTATTTGAGTAAACATAATACAACCTCCCCCCCTGTCTTTTTGTGGAGTATCACTGCCTTGTCTGCTTGAAAGATTTCAAAAGCTGTTCTCATTTTTCATTGACCGTGTATAATCAGGGCATGCTATTTTTCTGTTCAGAACTTCAATTACATATCTTGTGTTCCTCACGTAGAAATGTTGTGTAGATAACATCTGTTTGAAAGAAGGAACTCTATTGTCATGCTTGGCCACCCTTACTAATTTTTAAGACCTTGTTTTTAATTCCTATGATACAGAACTCAAGGGTGTTGGACTTTCCCATGAATAAATGCAGAAATGCATTGCTGTTCATAGCAACAACTTCCAGATCCACAGTGGTCAAGTGGTAAACAATCTAAACATTCATGTTACATTTCAGTAACAGTATACAATAGGACATTTGGGTTATTTTATGGTTATTACTCCCACAGATCTGCAGTAAGGTGAATAATGAGACATGAGATGAAAAGCAAATGCTTTCAGCAGCTATATAAGGATGGTTAAGGGATAATAATTTTTCACTCTGGAATGGTTTATCCCTGAATGAGATCAAAGCTATGGTGTAACATACCATGATTTGTGAATAAATAAATCCCCATACGCTCCTATTTATGAGAGCTGTGACACTCTAGAAGCTCAAAACTTAAACATGGTAGAGTTATACTTACTCCTGCTGCAACTGTACCTTGCCAAGTTACTGCTTCCCTTAAGGCCTTTTTTCTTCTGTGTAAATCCCTCTTTGTAATAGCCATATCTAATACAATTTCATCTGCAAAATATTAAATACTGATTAGAAATTGCTATTGGCTTAATCCAAAGACAATTTCCCACTGGCTATAAGACTTGGGTGAAGTAGACTACACGAAGTGTAAATAACTTGCTGTGGAAAGCAAGAACATTCTTATACCGCAACCGTAGGTCTTTCACAGGTGCTGACAGTTCCTTTGATCACAAGCAGCTATATTTAGAATTGGGGGTGGTGGTGGTGGTGTGGATTTTATATTTTTATCCTACCAAGATTGTTGTAAGACATCTCTTGACCTGATGGAAACAAGAAATAGGCCTCCAGTCTGATCTGGCAGGACAGATCTCTAGCTCTGACCCTGATTTGTGTAAAAACACACGTTACTTCATTCTTATCCTGCACTACTCTCATACTACTACATAAATTGTAAATACACATGTGCAGTGGCTAGTATAACTACTATGTGAGTTTAAAAATCAAAACAACACCAAAACCCAAAACACAAACATGTTAAAATTATACTATTGTAGGCTGCACAGTTCTGTTGCATTTAAAATGCTTCATGAAAACAAGGTCTCCTTTGTTCCAGAATTTCATTTCAAAGAAAAAATAATTGAAGTTTTGAAATAGCTGATACAGGACTTTATTTTATAAATTTATTCTTTTATATATTTTTATATTGACATATACAATATATAGATGTAATATACATTCATAAATTTTGTTTTAAATTTACTTTTCAAATTTTATTAGTTTGCATTATATTAGAATGAAAAAAATTACTTTTTTACAGTGATTTTTTTTTTTCTCTAGATATATGTTGGGATGGGGAACTCAGTGATTTTCAGGTTTAATTCTGATTTCCTGAAGCAAACCTTTCATTCTCCCCATGCTTCTAACATCCTGTGAGCACTGGAACTACTCCAGCCACTTTGTCCAACAAAGGTTTGCTGCAGTACTATCCTACTGGGCCATCTTGTAGACAAAGCACTACAACTTTCAGTTCCTCTTTCATTACTCAGTTGCATTGACAGCAGATTTTTCTAAAAATCTTGAGCAGAATTAACAAAAATACTGACGTGGAATTCTCATGAGATGTTATTCAAAATGATGAATTGAGGCACAGACAATGTAAACTGTAGATTTAATGAGAAATATTTGTCTTAATTTTTACTTCACTATAAATCACTAATAACTTACTGAACTCTCTTAAAGCAAATTTAAAATGTAATGGGAAATAGTGTTGCATCATCAGTGGAAATGCTGCTTTGTAACCATCATGCCAAAACAATGAGGAAATACTTTGAGTTACAAAATCTTTCTGTATAATTCATTCTCAATTATTTTAAAATCCATTTTACTCTGATCCTATGTATTTATCACCAAGTAGCAAGCAGATGGGGCAATTTTTTTCTGAAAGCAGTTTGAGAGAGATACATTGTTCCACATGCTGCAACTCCACTGATTTACAGCTTCTGCAGCTCAGGAAGTGGCTCCAGATATGCTTCTGTTTTATTCAGTGCAAGAAGGGTTTTCAGTTCCTTTCTCATTTGTATGACATAAGTTGTAAAAGAAAAAAATATAGAGTGAAACATTATAGTGCCAGAGTCACTAACATATACTCAAATTTAAATGATCAGACATTGCAGTTTTACAGAGACTATGATCTTAAAGCATTTTTCACTTAATTTTTAAATATGATCTACCCAGAGAGAATGAGAGATTAAACATCCATTTAAACAAAGGTAATTTCCTTCTGTCAAATGAAAAAAAACCCTGTATCTTTAACCATATGAATATTTGAATAGCTTCAGAGCTGGATCATTTGTACATTATCATCCAGGACTATTGCCACATGCTGTGGAGTTTTTCAAGCTGCCACACCTTAGCAAGACAATATATAGCTTTTATGTAGTATTGTAGATAGTCAGAACACTGATTCTAGGTCCTAATGTGTTTCAAAACCACTAATTGCTTGGTCACTACAAACACATTATCATCTAGCAAGATAAAATTGAAGCAGAAGGATTAATTCCTTGGGTTTAAAATAAAGGTAGTGAAAGAAAGAACATCAGAATTCAAGACTTGCCATGTATGAAACCTGAGGTATTGTTATTTCAGATGTCTTATATCACGAGGTAAAAACTTGCAAGTGATATTTTAAGAACAGCTGGGACTGTGGAGTGGTGTGAAACCACAGAAAGAGTAAACTGCTTTAGAAACTTTGGATCCTATGGGTCTAGACTGGCTCAAATGAGCGAAAACATTTGTGTTTATGATACGGGATGAACTCCTTTATTGTTATAGTAGTGATGGGAAAGAAGAGGAGTAAGTCAGAAGGAAATATTTGAGGCATCATCTGGCTGACCAGAAAGTGGGCTATTAAGCTGGTAACAGGCACTTCTAG
This sequence comes from Eurypyga helias, assembly GCF_000690775.1. Lineage (NCBI taxonomy): Eukaryota > Metazoa > Chordata > Aves > Eurypygiformes > Eurypygidae > Eurypyga > Eurypyga helias. The sequence continues at coordinate 71,684 of NW_010259710.1, forward strand.
ATTGCATACTGAATTGTGTCCTTACCGTGTGTCTTCTAGCAGGCTAAGAAGCCATAAATGCTTACCTGATGGACTGTATGTTATATCATCCATGATTTGCTCAGCAAACCTAGAAGACACTGGGCAAATCTGCTTTGGCTATGTGAGATGGAATGAAGAAAAATACCAATTAACAGAATGAAAAAAGAAAGGGGGTGGGGGAAAAGCCAAAACCAAAGAACAAGCCTTTGGGTGTATTTTTGTTAGAATGGGAAATAAAGCTTGCACATATCCAAGAATATAATTTTGTCAAGTATTGGAAAGTAACTACCAAGTGGAACTCAAGAACCGGGAAACTGAAAGAAAAAGAAGACAATGTTAAATTTGTAATACTGAGATCACTTACTATACCAAAATGTTGCTGTCTAAAATTTTTTTATGCTTTCCTGCCAATCCCATCTAATTTGCATTGAGCGGGGTTAAAAGAAGATGGTAGCTGTGCACAGTGTATCAGGGCACAAGAAAGTGCACATTTTGCAGTGCACTTGGTCAAACTGCAGTGTAGTGCTGGCACTGGTCCAGCGGGTGAAAAGTACTGGCTTGTTTTGATAAGAAAGTATTAATGAAATAGTGTGAGAGAACAGAATGAAGGATACAGCCATTGGTTCTATAATTGGTAACAGCCTCTGTGCTGGAGGTGTTGCTTTTGTTGGTGTGTGTTAACAGCCCTGAGTACCCGAGGGCTTATGACAGATGCTGCACATGTGCATACATAAATACTTATATGCACATACATACATGCAGGTAATAATGAGAAGGTCTTTGGCTTAAGGAGTAATGAAAAATTGAAGTAAATATGCAATATTTAGGATGTGCCATGAGGTGAGGAATGGTATTCCTTAGTAATGGCTGTAATACCAGAAAAAGTGATTAATGGAACCAAAGAGGAAAAGATGAAGACAAAATAAAGATTGAAAGAAGGGAGGGAGAGGGATAGTTGAGAAAGAAAATACACTAAAAGTTACTGGCAATTGGTGTGATATAGAGTGTATTAGTGTAGAAGAAAGTAGGCGAAAAATAGGAATTCCAGCTATACCTGTAGGTGATAATCCTCTGTTACACGGAACAGTTTTACAGAGTTCAATAAGCATAGATTCTTGCCTCGACAGGATTAAATCTAGAAGACGACAAATGATACATTAATCAGTTTCCTCATTCACTTCAATTCCTGTAGTCACCAAAAAACATTTTAATGAATGTCTTCTGAGTGACTTGATTTTTAGGGTTGCCAGAATGAAAAGAGAAAGTAATGGAACTACTTTCCTCAACTAGTTGAACCTCCATTATAAAACAACTTAAACCTTCATACTTTGAATCCTACAGAGAACAAATAGACAAAATTTTCATTTGAAGCTAAATCTTGGCTTATTTTTGCAGCTGCCTACTCTCACCTTTACTTGTGTTGACTTTGCTGAAACTCTGTCAGTCTTGATACACTGGAAGGACTACATCTAGAGTAGCAGGTTGACTCAGCAAGTGTAAAACCAGCAGGCTGGTTGCATCCAATTTTAGCAGGAGGATTTGAAAGTTATGTAATAACTGGCTCTGCAACCTGTTCAGTGAAACAGATGGAGATTAGAAACAGATGCAAGGGCAAAAGGGCATAAGGATGCCAGGGTAGTAGGACAAAGAGGGGGACATCATAAAGGGACAAATTAAAGACTGAGGAAGAAGAAATTAAAAAAAAAAAAAGAGTTAATAGAAAAGTCCTAGACTATCTGAAAGAAATATAATTGATTGCTGTAATTTTTTTTAGACTTTAATGGGAACGTCATGTTTACCTAAACAATACAGATTCAGGTGTGAATGCACAGACGTATACTCATTTTCTGTGGAAGTATTTGTCCTAACATTTGTAAATAGGTCTTTAGTATTTGGGGTTTATTGCTGCTTATATATTTTATGTGACCTACATATTTGCTCATAGTGGCTTATTTCAAGAACAAGTTAGTTTTTTCTTGTAGTTCCTTGCATTCAGTTTTCTCACTAAAAAAAAATAATAATAGTAATTAAAAAAAGACCCCTCAAACAAACAAACCAATCAAACAAACCCCCAACCTTTTCAATTTTACAGTATATTCCATATTCATTATACAGTATAAAATGATAAACATTGCAGACTTGATGGAATGCCATTTATCTCTGGAATCTTATTTATTCAGGAAATTCTAGAACAATTTTGCTGAAGTCAGTGAAGTTATTCTACCTTTAGTGTGGTACAAGAATACCGTTAAGTGTTTTGTTAAGGAGACTACTAATATTTGCTAGGTTTTGCTAGTATTTATAAACGTTTTGTTTCATGTAATATTTTAAATTGGTGTTTGGCAGTTAATATAACCCATTTAATCATAATTCATATAGTATACTCATGGTTTAATTAGCTTTTGCTACCATACACACTTTCATTACTCAGTAATTCCTTTAGCAAATATTTTTTAAAGGTTTGAGTGCAGTTATCATTCTGTATGAACTGGTTATATTACTTGTTTTACATGTTTGCTGTTTGTATGTTATATTTAATGAAGTATTAATGTAAGCACATTACTGGCATAAATCCATTAAACTTTGACACTGTATCCAGCTCCAAAGTCTTTTGGATGAAAATAAGGGGTCTTTTCATCTCTCACAAATACTTCAGAATAGGTGTATTAACTACTGTTTGGTAGCCTCTCATGTAGCATGGGTACACTAACCAATAAAGAGAGCTAAATTTAGCTTATTTAGGACAAATCCACAGTAGTTGTGAATTTTTGCTCATGAACAATAGCATTGGCTGGGTAATTTGCTAGAAGTTTGATCAACTTTCTCACACTATGTTTCAAGATCAGAGAAGGATGACATTAAAAGCACATCACTAAGGAAAAATAATAATCTAATTTTTCTGAAGATGAACAAAATTAACCTTCATTTGAATATGCAAACACATACAGCATTTGGCAACTTAACTGTCCTTGTCTGAGGACAGAGGAGGCAGTGGTGAAAATGCCTGTATTCCAACTCAAAATTTTATTCTTAGAGGCTTTTACACATGAGTAAGTGCTAAATAATAATAATAATAAGCAGAGACTGAAACAAACTACTGGTATGTGAAGGGTGTCAAGGCAGTCAAGATAAAGAACTGAGAAGATAAAGCTCTTCAAGTGAGTCGGGGTGTGACAAAATCTGTACTGATGAATGCTGACATCCTGAATAAAATCACTACATGACTTCACGTAGGTCAAGAAACTACATTGTTTCCCTGAGCCACAATGACAGCGGGGTGACAGAGATTAATAGCTTTGTATTGACTGAGCAACTTCCAGTTCCTTATCTTTGTCAAGTCAAGGCTCTGTCCAAGAGCTGAAATTGTTATTAGACTTATAATTGCAAAGACATTTAAAGGGTTTCCCCTTAAGGGACTATGAAATCCAATAAACCTTTCATAAAACCTCAAGCATTCAAGTGCAAAACCCTTGTCTCAGAGACAGGCATGCTCACAGCCATAACAGAGGAAACCTTGAAGCCTCATACATTGAATAATGTTTGATTTATGAAGTTGGTTTTGAATTTGTATCAGTTGTTTTATTAAAAATATATGAAAGAATGTTTTAAATATGAGTGAGCTGTGTTCACTTCTGTCTTGATCAAGTACTTTATGTGTCTGAGCTGGAGGTCTTTCTTCACCTGTCACTTAGATTCATGAAAGGCTAGGAATACTGAATTTGTATTGCTAATTTAGGGCACTTAATTCAATTTGGTTGAGATTAAATCTCAATTCCTCACTGAAGTTTCAAAATAAAAGCTTTAAGATCAGTCTTAAGATTCTTTATTATTGTTGATTTGTAAGGGAATGTTTGCAGCATGTAATGCAGCATGTAGTGAGTTTTCAATGCTGTTTGTCAGACTTACTTAATGAACCTCTTTGAATGAGAGAATGCAGTGTTTTAAAGCAGTAGATTTAGTGCTTAGCTCTGTGGCTTACCCCGAGTCTGTTCCAGGACAACGTAGTGTAAATTGAGAGATTGCACTGGCCTCAGGAGATACCAGGTTCTTTCTTTTGTTTAAGGAACTTGAGCCTTGCTAGGAAATTATTGTGGCTTGTCAGTAACCCACACTGTGCTAAAATTTCTGTTACTCTGTTGGTTACTTCAGAGCTTAAAGGGTTTGAATCGATGCCAGTCATAACAGTGGTCATTGACTTTGCAGCAGAGCACATGATATTGCATGGTGCAAAGCAATGTAGAATCTGATTTTAAAGAAGGGAAACCTCTTAAAATTCTTCTGGTTTGAATTTAATAACATAAAATCTTCTCTTTTTTTGAGACATTAAGAAATAAGTTAATAAACCAGACTTTTAACAGCGATATTCAGATTTAATAGTCATGATATACTCAGGCATATACCTTTCTATAAGCATTTGTTAATTCTTGCTCTTACAGCAAAACTAAATGGCATTCAGCATAACTAGTTACTCCAAGTTTTACAGCTCTATACTAGTGTCTGCAGCCATAGCAGACCACTCTAGATATTTCAGAATGTATTTATATGCATTCTCTTCTTACGCCATTAATTACAGCGCTTGGCACCTCCCATAGTTATGAGCCATATCCTAGGACCATCAGACTGATATGGAGGTTACGCCTGATTTTCCATTTTGCTTCAGAGAAGACAATCTGTAATGTTAACCACTGTCTGTTGGCAGAAGATGAGCAGTCTAGCCATCTCTTCTCTTATATATACCAGTAATTTTATATCTATGTATATTTTGTACATGTATTTCCTGTATATACTAAATAAGAACCCTCTGGATTCTTATTCCGATAAATACACTATATATTCTCTGTCCATAATTGTGGGTGAGAAAGAAATGGAGAAAGAATTTAACATGTATGTTCCTGAGTTGTTTGGATCCTATGCTCATTTGTAGTTTGCTTATCATAATTGTTGCCAGTTAGGGCAACAAGTGAAGAAGCCAAGGAGCTGGTGACATATCGATCAGATTGCCTAAACATTCGAATATCTGCAAAGCACAGTTCAAATTCCTAAGTCAATTTTTTGAAACCAAATTTTCATTCTGAAGTAATAACTTAGTTATGTGACAAATAGAATAAATACTACAAGTTGGGAGACTGCTTACTTTTCAGCATAAAAAGCTAGTTGGCAGCTGCCTTATTGTTAATAATCTAAAGAGACTGGAAGACTAATTGCAGCAGTTTCTTTCCTTTTTTTTTTTTTTTAAAGTCCTTTCCCCAATATTAGTTGGTCCATCTGAATAGTGATGTTTCAGTTCAGCTCTGGACTTCATGCATGTGTTCAGGAAACCTACTGTAATTTCTGACTTGCTCTGTTGTCTGCGAAATGTAGATATAATGTCTGTTACAGACCTTGAAATCCATGTTTAAGCAGGTTCAATAGCTACTCAGGATTTCATATAGTGTTTTTTCAACATATTCTTACTTTTTGGTGAATAGAAAATATGATTAATGTGGCCAATAGATAATTGGATGTCTCCCTATCAAATATTTCCCACAGATTCTTACCAAAGCTCATGGGTGCTACCATACTGCAGGAAAAGACATTTTTCTAGCATGAATAAATAATTTATTGCAGAGATTTCAGGGTTCATTCTACAATTGTGCTACGAAAGAGTTACAGTGGTCATTTGCTTGCCGTTTCATCATTTATTCCAACAGATGATTTATTATCGATCATTTTGCTGCAATCAGTGAGATACTTAAAGCACTGAGGGCAGCCAGACACCACAAGCCTAATCCTGTACAGTTGAAAACCAACATAATATGAGTGCAGTTCATGTGATATCATGCAGCTCATGCTTTCCTTCTCCGGTTATCTCTTGGTTTTGTAGCTAAGAGAGATCTCTACACATTAAAGATCTATGATGCCATAAAATGTTAACATGACCTCCCATTGCACATAACAATCACTATTTACAAGTTCTTTGTACTGTAGTCAGTGGATATCCTACTGCCACCACCACTGAGAAGCCAACATTTCCTAATAGTTGTTATGTATTGGGAGCTGTGGCAACCATTGCTTTCTCTCCACTGTTCAGGAAGTAGAAGTAGGTGCATTGCTGCATTGAATAAATAGCACTGGCATTTTGGTTAGTAAATGATATTCTTCTGAAGTATATGCAAGCAAGCAGTGGATGCTGAGAACAGCCCATTCCTATGCAAGACAGCCCGTTCTCCTCATACTCGTTTCACATTGTTTCCTTGTTTACCCGGAGAGAGAATTTAGTCAAGCTGCTGAGTGCAAGATTTGCCAAGTCATCCAGTTTTCCTTTCTAAGTTCCAGGGGAGCGACAAACCAGTTTACTCCATTCATAACAGTATTAATCTAACTGTACAGAACTGTGGAGAAGATGGAAAAAGATAGAATAGAACTCATTACACTTTTATCACAGGAAAACATGAGATTTCTTCAAAACTTTTGGATGGAAGTAGAGAGATGAAAAGATAAAATCAAGCTATTCTTTCTTCCAGTTCTTTTTTCTTCAGAATTACACTTAAATTAACAAGCCTTAAAGAACGGTAATTATCAAGTTGAGTAGAGTTCCTGTTCTGTTATAATAACATAAAGGCTTTCCTCTTCCTATTTTTGGTAGTACAAAACTTGAAACATTGCAGGGAGCGAACTTATGTTCTGCTACGGCTGCAAGTCTTATTATATGTTTATTGCATAAATATAAAGCTAGAAATGAATTGTTGATATTGATTATTGATATTTTTTAAAGTATAACTGAAACCTCATTTAGGACTGTGTATCTACTGAATAAATATGATACATTTACCAGAGGTATCATGAGAGATGATTCCTGCCGTGAAGACTTAACAGCCCTCATGATTCAGTGACATGCACAAATATAAATCACTTAAAGGCAATATGTTTTAAATATATCCACTACCGATTTTTAAATCTTGGATGTAGGATAAGGATGTGAGTGCTTTGCTGCATCAGATCATTGTTAATTTTTTTAATATGGAATGTGAGAAACAATTTATTTTCAGAAACTATTGACTTCAAGGATCCTAGGTCTGGGAGGAGAATCTTTAGCAGTTTATATAATCAAAATGTTGAAAATGTTTCAGTTTCTGTAGCCTTAGTTCTGTTTCTTTCTTAAAAGTAATAAAGACTGTACACAGGAGTATTGGTAAAGTAGACTTCTGATAGCAACCTGGGGTGTTGGATAAAGTTACATTGCTCTGGGAAAAAATGCTGGTGTTTTTATGAGTATTTCTGTAGATGAAAATACTTGGGAGAGAGTGGGGGAAGAGAATGATATTTGAGCTACCATTTTAAAATGTTTTCAGTGTGTGGTGTTGTTTCTCCCAGGTTGTCTAGGTAAAGAGAATTTTTTTTAATATTTGAATTTACCAGAATTATCCTGCTAGATGCTTAAACATGCTAAATGCAAGTTATTGTGTGTGGAGAGCTTCAAGCAATAGTCATTTCCTTCTTCTCCAGCTTCTTTGCAACTGGGCATAATCCTTGTATCACTGTACATATCAACATGTACCTACCCAGTGACAGATGAGTGTCATGTGGGACATTTAAAAAAAAAAATGAGATTGCTAATATATAAACATGATTGGAAACTTTGCCTATTGATCTGTTGGCTACCCTGCTGTTACAATTTATGGGAGCAAAAACTTTACCTCAACTTTTTCTGCCTTCTCTGCATATTTTTGCTGAGGTTTTTAAAGTCAAAATGAGTTCCCTACAATGTGGACATCATCAGTACTAATGAGGATGCTTCAGACCAGATGAAACCCATCCTCAAAGAATTCCCGTAGTATTCCCATAGTCACTCCAGTGGAATAGAAAAAGGATTAATACAAAACCTGTCAAAAAGGAAATTTTTATAGTCATATGCAAGCATCTCACTTCAATTAGTTTTTTACTTGGTCAGATTCTGACCCTGGACTTGCACTGAGGCAAGGGCAGGATGTAGCCCAAATAATTTATATTTATTTAGAAACTGCTGTAATATATGCTGTAATATATCCTTTTTTTAATTCTTACACAGGATAGCTATATATATATGTTAGTTTTTTAAAATAAATTGTTGAATAATGAGGCTCATGCTAGTAGTACTATTAAAAATGTATTTCATAAGGTTATTGATAATGAGGTCTTTGGAGTTAAGTGGAAAGTAGAGACTAGTATAAGTGCACAGTATATTTCAAATAAAGTAATTAAAGTAACATTGATTATTAAAATTGGTAGGTACTGAATGAAATAAACTAGAATTTATTGATCTGTTGTTGAACTGATATAGTTGTTTATATGAAATGGTCTGTGATCATCTGAAATTCACCAGCTGTTGACTGGGATGTTGATAACTTGATAGCTCCCTGTGCTTTGTGATCTGCAAAACAGAGGGTGGTATGATTTTGCTATTTAGTGTCACTTGTGCAAGCAATATACCAGATTTCACTTATCTTAGTGAAAGTATAAGCAGTCTAAATGAAATATGATTTACATAGTTTTAAGCTTCCCAAGCACAGCTCTTTGGCTGCTGCCAATTCAGAAATTAAGTGTTCACAAGTGTTGTGTTTTCTTGGTGGTGCCAACTGCATCCTCCAGTCCTGTGCAGGGAAGTGCATGTTTTCTAAAAAATGGCATTCAGTTGCCAGACCAATAAGCATTACCCAAACAGTTACTGTTTGTCTTCTCTAAAGGAAAAGCAGCGTTTCTGCTTTTTACACACCACTTGCTAGTGCTGTAATTTACGCTTTGGTAATCCCTGCGATACAAGTATACAATTAGAATGATGCAGAAAAGCTCATGGCATCTAGCAGCTGCAGAGCAGGCAGCTGCTGCAACTAGAGTGGTGGCTGGACCACTTCAGATCGTATGAGAAGGTGGCTGGAAGAATAATGGGAGGGGACTTTTCCAAGGGCCTGTAGTGACAGGACAAGGGGTAACAGGTTTAAATTCAAAGTGAGAAGGTTTAGATTGAGTATCAGGAAGAAGTTCTTCCCGGAGAGGGTGGGGAGGCACTGGAACAGGTTGCCCAGAGAAGCTGTGGATGCCCCATCCCTGGAAGTGTCCAAGGCCAGGCTGGATGAGGCTGGGAGCAACCTGGTCTAGTGGAAGGTGTCCCTGCCCATGGCAGGGGGGATGGAACTGGATGATCTTTAAGGTCCCTTCCTACCTTAAAGAATCATATATATCATTCCATGATTCTATGATTCTCTGAATGTTTTCTCAAATGTAGGGGAACAATCTTCCTCACAGAAATTTACTGCTTCTAAGGCTTAATATTACAGTTGCAACTGAATGTTCAATTATTTTCCATAATGAAAAAAAGAAGTTAGAAGGGCAACTTAGTTAATTTTCTCATTACTGCAAAATCCAGCAGTATTATTCTTATTAGCACAAGGCTACTTTTTGTGATATCAGAGATTAATAATGGTAAAGAATTCTTGGGAGTTTGATGTGGAAATAAGATCAGTTTTAAATGTCTTAAAAAGGCTGCAGATTTTCATGTATTCCGCCTGCCATATGTAGCCAATAATTTCCATCACAACATCTCTGTGGAAATTGAACAAAATGTCTTGATAGGAACAAAATTAACACAGGTCACACATCACTCCATATGGCAAGTCACTGTGCCAAGACAACTCAAGGTGCTTTGTAGTAGATGGAAAGTCACTAACAAATACCTTTCTCTGTCAAGCAGTGTTTCTGTTATCTAAAGAAACTTTGACATCCATGTCTTCAGCCAAGATCCATCAGTGGTTTTCCAGTACTTTATTACATTAGCTTAATTTGACCTAGAAGAAAATATAGATGCCTAAGCACAAGCTCTGTATCCTTGTGTAGTCACCTCAAATACTTTGAGAAGGGAAAAAAACTTGGCATGGGGAAGTTTAAAAATAATCATTATAAATTCTTCCTTGCTGTTCTAGTGCTTGACCTCTACAGCGTTCCTGTTCTCTCTCTGCCTCTCTTCGTCTCTCCCTTCTTTTGCATTTCAGCTGGGAAAAAATGGCTACGTATTATCTTTTGGATTATGTATGGGAAGTTGCCTTCAAGTTTACCTATGACTATGCACTTAGAACAGGAATCAGTTTTTATCCAGGCTGATTCATACGCAGCAGGCTGTGATGTGAAGGTTCTGTGATTTAGCTAGTCTAATTCAGTCTCATAGCAGCACTGGATAGAAAAATTCCCTGAATAGGGTCAAAATTTTACCTCTTCTCAACTATATATTTTATACACAATTGTGTACAAAAGTACGAGGAGCCTATACTAAATCTATGCTTGTGTCTGGAATTGTTAAAACCCAAAACATTGCCTCTTGCCTAGCATGTTTCTGCTGTATTCTACATGCAGGTTTAGAACCTGTGTTTCTGAAAACGCCTCATAGATAACGCCTGATTATGACACCCACATTGGCGTTGATGCAAAATCAAATGTAAACTTGCAGTATATGCCACTGAATAGGTTCTGGTTTGCTGAGATCACAGATTAGTTCTTAACTTGGTTTTCAGGAGACATATCGATATAGTTCAACTACTCCAGCACCTTCCACATGAATAATCTAACTGCGTGCTACAGTATTCCTAACTTGAGAGTGGTGTTATTCTCCTGGAGTAACAATAAATTAGAGTTTTTAAATAGATAGGTTTGAGTGGAGTATTGACAGCAGTTCTCCTAGTGAGACTAAGCATTTGGATGCTGTGTGGTTTCGCATTGCTCTCGAGCCTTTTGGAGACACGATTTCTATAACAACAAGATAAGAGTGTAGTGCATATTTCTCTTCATTGCTGCTTGTAGGATTATCAACAGAGGAAAAGTAAATCCTTCCTGTAAATCTTCAATCTCCACATTTTCAAGGCTGAGAGCGATCTGGTCCTTATGGCCAGGTTCAAGTGCCTTGAAGCACTGCCTTTAATGAAGTTGTATTGGACACAAAGTGAATGCTTATTCTAAGTTGGGAACTAAAGGAGTTGTGTAGTTTTAGTAAATCCATTAGAATTTTGAGGGAGATTTTTATTTAACTGCAAATATCATGTGTCTTTTTTATTTCATGATTAAATTGTGGGGATGAGTAGACTGTATTTTCTAGTTAACTAAACTATGCTGTATTCCCGAAAAGTTTACAAGAATTTCACAACTATGAAATTACTACAGGAAACAGGGACTGGAATCTTTTTGGTAGTTTTCAGCATTATAATAGTATTTAAATTGGTATATTCTAAATCCTGTTAGCTCTTGCAGATAAGTGCACTGAGGGCTGTTGGAGACCAATGTTTGTGGACTGAGAAACTTTCAGATCATTCGAGACAAACATCTGAGGCACTGCAGAAAAACTTATTGACCTTTCAAGTTGCTTCCAGTGTGAGAGAGAAGGCTATTCACTTTATAATCATGACTCAAGGAATAAATATTTGAAATATTACTGTATTCTTCATTGGGTCTCACATCGTTGCGTTGTGGTTTTCAAAATGCAATAATTCCCTATTTTAAGCACCACCATTTTCTGTGTTAGAAAGTACACAATGGCTACAAAGAAATATCCTGTATATTATTCTGTCTACTTATGTCTATATAGAAAATAGCTGTATAGAAAATCAGGGTTAAAGATGGAAATGAAACAAGCTCAAATGCAGCGTGGTAATGACAAATATTGTATAACTGGCCATATACATTACATACATATTTCTTATCTTACTGGAACGTGACTAATTGTAATTAAAAATTCCTTTTCTTCTATTATCCAAACTAATGCTTTGTGAAATATTTTGTGAGGCTCTCAGGAAAATTATTTTTTCCAGAGTACGCATTTACAGTAGCACCAAGGAGCAAGGTTTCCTGTCCCAGGTTTGTTTGGTGGGTTTTTTTTTCGCTTTAGACTGTTGCTCAGTGAGAACCAGGCTTGATACCCATCCTCTTATCCTGTATATGAAGCTCCCATGTTCCAACTTTGTAATCTCACAGTTCAGAATTAACTTCCACTATGGGCTGCATTCATTTTAGGGGGATTTGCTCACAATATTGAAAGACAGGATGATATAAATGGATTAGAACTCCCGGGTCTTGCTCCTCATCTCATTCTCATTGTGCTTTGATCTTCTCTCTGCTTCCTCCAGGAAGCTCAGTATCAGAAATAGAAAAGATTCTACCCATTAATTGTAAAAGACCTCTGATGTCTGATGCAAGGAGAGCATCCACCATGTTAATAGTTTTGTCAGTGAGCTAAGCACATGCAGAGATACTATCTTTTGTCTGGTTTTGTAAAGTGCCTAAAAAAAAAAAATATAAAAAATCGGTACTGACACATGACTTGAAGCTCCTGAGAACGTTTTATATTTTGCTGACTTTGATGGGAAACTGGCCCTGTGATAATTATTTAGAAGAAGAAATATAAATGATATTCTTGTAAACCCCAAATTCCTAAGATGCCGCCTATTCATTTCCATTGTGTGTGATTTTAACAAAGCTGATCAAATCTTTCATGAAGGGTTGAAAACTTATTGTTGGTTGAGAGGGTTAAAAATGTGGGTTGATGCTCCAAATGTTGGTCTGCTCACAGGTTAGGACTTGTTTCCTTTACAAACACATTCACACATTAAAAGTCAGATGTCATTGTCTGCCTCTGAATTACAGCATACCAACTAAGTTATTCTTACCAGGAAGCCTAGGTTTAACAGAGCTGTGCCTAAAGATTTAACAGATACTGTTTCTCCCTACACATTTCTCAGATTTTTATTGTACATAACTTTTCAGAGTCCTGAGCCTCCTGTGTAATATAAGGTGTTAGAAACTCAGGTTATTACCAAAGTGGCAGCCTCAAGCAGGAGAGAAAATTGACACAAAAACACACACTTACTTTCCTCCCCCTTTTTCCTGCCTTCTGACTTTACCCGCAGCTAATCTACCACAAGCTTTCAGAACTCTGGTTTCTGAAATATGTAGACTTCTAGTGTTAACTTTAGTGTATTAAGTATGAGTATTTCAAATGTGAACAAAGTATTGAAGTCTCATTATCTACACTGATATTTCTCTGTAATTCAGTCTATCAATTTTTACGTGAACCTGTAGCAGGATGCCACTCCTACAGCAACACTTCAACCTTCAAGCAGTCTGGCTCACTTGCCTTTTCCTGTTCCTACAATTTATCTGTCATGCAAGTAACACCAGCAACTCTTCTCCAAACCTTATTCCTTATCCCCTCGTCCCAGCCTCCCACAGAAGTACAATATGACAATCTTATTTCCCTAAGGCACTGATTCAGTTTCTGCTGAAAACCGAAGCATCCTCACTGACTTCAGAAAGATTCAATATGACCTGTTCAAAGACAAATCCAAAATCTACTGCTTGATAGATCTAAAGTCGTATGATTAAAATTTGCTCTTTCATTTGGGTTGCTCAAGTATCCAGACTTTCATAAAAAGCTCCGAGAAGGTGTGATTTCTTGGCACCCAAGCCTCACAAGCTCAAAAGCTGAAAATAAGCATTACTTTCCATCTGTATTCCTCTTCTAGAACAACTATCAGGGAGATAACAGTTCTAATTTTGCCGAAACACCCTCCTTGAAGATCTGACCTACGATGTATATGAGGATTTATTTCCTTTAAGTTCACCTATCATACAAAAGTAACTTGCCATAGTACTTTTTTAAGACTTCACCAGACCACATTTTGCATTGCATTTATAGATTTCTTGATCTCCTGAACGCTACCTCTGATTTTGTTTGCTATATTGCATTGTGGAAATGGAATGTTGCATTTTTACTTACATCTTTTACTTCATCAATGGGCTGAAAGAACGTTAGCCAAGTACACCCCCGAGCTATTTTCTTGTTTACGTGTTACTACTGTGGAAGAAAGATAGGGAGCTGAACACTTCCAAATGTGCTGAAGTAGTTGTCTGATGCTACTCACAGGTGGCTGGAATTAAATTGACTAAGTGGTTTCTCCAAGCACAGCACCTGTCATATCTTGTCTCCTTTTCATAACTTCAAAGATATGAAAGTCATAAAACCAAGCCCAGAAAGGGTCAGAAGTCACAAGCTTCTTTGATTGATGTTTTGTCATATTTTGGCTCATTACTTCACCAGAAATCTTCTCTTCTAAATTTCAGAATTTATGAGCTCCCACAAAATAAATATTATTAAAAACTAGGCAAGAGGGTCGGCGTGAATCTAAACAACATGCATGAATCAAACCCTTATGCCTCCAGGATGCACTCAGAGTAAGAAGATACAATAGAGATTACATTCAATGTATTTGTTATCTGTTTCTTTGACCTTACAGCCACCTTACAGGGGCTGAACCATTGTTGAAGGAAATACTGTTTTGCTGCTGTGTACAGAAGATTCTTCTTAATGAACACCACGGGGTTTACTGATCGCTCTTAATGAGTTAGGAACCAGTGTCCTGCAGGTAAATTGTCACATATCTTCAGAAATAAACCAATCAATGAAGGTGATGTATAGAATGATAGAGTTATCTGTACTGCTCCAAAAGAGAAAACAAATATATCAATGTCCTTAATGTTTTATATAAAAGACACTTAAGGAGCTGGCAAAAAGCGTTAGACCTGTATTTCAGATCTGAAGAATCAATAACATCAGTTAAACTGTGATTTAGGGAATTTTACAAACAGTAGCCTTAACAATATTCAAAGAAACAAAGAAACTGAAGGTTGTCAAAGGAAAAACAGTCTGATTTTGTCACAGTGTCTCAGTACTTTTTTCCAAGAGGTGTCTTTTAGGAGAAGTAGCTGCCTCTGCATGTTACTGTAATATATCCTGTTTTGTACAGTAAGTTTACGACTATGATTTAACAGTGTCTTGACTACCTTAATAATGTGTGTGTGAAATCTGCTATTCTGCTAGAATTCAACCTAGGAAATAAAAATTATATATCCTTTTTAGCAGATCTATTTATTTCTGAATATTTAAACCAGGATCTACTATTTCTGAAATTTACTTAATTCTGTTGTATTTGGTGTAGGGGAGACATACTCCTTTATGCATTTCTAGCTTTGTACCTCATTATAGCTTTGTACCTTATTTGCATATATGTGTTGCATATATGAAGGTTGCTTCATCTGCTGCTGAAATACAGGAGGTATTGGCCAGACAGCTTGCACTGCCTAATGCATAAGGAATGGGAACGTTGCTTCTAAGGACAGAAGGATCAGTGTAGTCACTTATGGGAAGAGCCTTCTGCACACTGATGTCTGTTCTGTCTGTTAGTCATGCTGGGCCTCAGGTTTCCAGTGTGAAATTCTCATGAGTTTCTGACAGCTCTGTTTTCACAGTTTGGCAATGTGATGCTTATCAGAATAAACCCTCTGTTTTGTTAGATTTTTTTTTTTTTTTTTACCTTTTAATCTGCACCCCTATTCCATATGAATCAAACATAACGTTTCTGGGAGAAGAATATGTAGCTGAGCTAACTCTAATGTACTTTAAACATAATTGTACATATTTTGTGCATGATACTTAATACATTAACTCCCTTACTACTTAGCTTTTTTTACAGGCCGTATGGAAAATGATGTTATCATACAGTTTTTTAATATTTCCCTTTTCACATATGTCATTTTGCTTAATCAGATAATATATTTGAATGAACAAATAAGTTTTAAGGATAGAAAATCGGGATTATTTTGTGTGTGTTATAGACCTCCCTTGCAGCAAGATTTATTTTTTGTAATCTTGAACATGATTTCTTATGTCTTTACATAGACATTTTGAAATTCATTCTTTCAAACAGCATGAGGCAATTTAGAGATATAGCATAAACCCCAAACCACATAACAGATACAGAATTACATGTGCTTTTGTCATTTTTCTCCTATATATGAGTATACTTCTGGTTTCTTAACTTTGGGAGTCTTTTAAATAATGTATGGATACTTTTTCTGAAAACAATATATCGTTTTAAACTGTTCTTCTGTGTTGTTCTTCATGCTGGAAAGTATGAATGAAAAAAATAATTGTAGTTCTTACATAATTGTGAAAGCTTACATTGGGATGTTTTATTTTTATGACTGCGCTTTGTTAAATTCCCTCTTTTGACACTGTAAGGGGGATGATGACTAGGTTATTGTATAAGAGGGTTGCACTTCTAGTTTGTTAACTGAAACATAATTACATCAGAAATATAGAGTATTAAATTAAGCCATAATAAACAGTTACAGCTGCTTCTGACTTCAGGAATGAGATAGAATGGAGGTGATCATAATTCTGAAAAAGATCTTCAGTTTTAATTTTCAACTGGAAAATTTTGAATTGACTATTTTGATTTTCATTGATGGAAAATATTTTTAATTTCTATGAAAAAATACTTATAAAGACTTGTTTTCAATCTCTCTTTCTCTTCTTTCTTTCCTGTGACTACAAGAATAGGGAGGATATTTAGAATGTAGAGTGCCTTTGCTCATCTCTTCCAGGTTTCTGTCTTCATGCTGCATATCTCCAACAAAGGAAAAAAATAGGAAGGAGAAAGGGAATAAGAAATTGATTGCCACACAGACTTATCTGAATTGTCACTATCGAAAAGTTGGCCAATTTAGTGTAGGAGAGAAAGAGAGGTGAGACTGGAGGTCTTGTATAATATTCCTTGTTACTGTACTTGCCAGACAAGCAAATAAAAAGGCCTTGGACTTTCATGTGATGACTTTCCATTTCTTGAGCATCATTCTGCATCATTTGCTATCTCACGTTTTTCTTTACAACATCTGTGACAAACCTTTTGGTTGTCAAGTGCAAAATAAATTTTAGAAAACACTGAAACGCATAGTTGTTTGTGCTCAGTTCAGATTGGGGACGGCACAAATCTTAGCAGTGATGCAAGATGTTGACTGTCATGGCTGCAGAACATCACAAAAACCTCCTTCTTACTCCTGTTTTAAACAATGTTAAAAATACTCCGTTCTCAACAATGGAAGAACAGGCTTCTGGACTTGGCCAAGAGCTACCATTTTTTATGCATTACTAGGACTGGCATTAAATATTTATATATCTAATTAATCTGGAATTGTTGTGCCATAAAGAACAGAGTGCTTTTGGGTTGTTATTGACTGGTCAGATTTTTCTGACCTGGGTTTAATTCTCTGGCTACTGCGCTTAAAATTGTCACCTTGCATTGGACATTGCAAGAAAATAACACTATCCTGAAGGGTAAGTGAAGAGCACATGCTTGTCCTGTTCAGAGACCTCAGAACATCCTTTACGAACTTGTACTACTGTTGTACTCATTAGTTTGGTTCAAGAATTTAGTTCTCATGTGAGGGTTATTTCATCACCATATTTAGGAATTTTCTTATTGTTCTGATATTCATTTAGTACATTTCTGTGAGTGATGAACTTCTGCTTCCAAGTAAATCCTGGCTTGTCTGATGTAAGCATGATGTTCATCCCCCTGCATCAGCTATTTTGTTGCCTGGAGAGAGGCAATATGGAAAATGTTATTTAAGGAAAAAATATGTCCAGCATGCTGCATGAAATAGTTCTTAGTTTCATAGCGGCAGGGACTAGAGATGCAGACTACTCTTAATGACAGGTTTGGTTAGGAATTTTTAGATAATAATTTTGAATGTTACTTCTAATTCAGTTTTCTGAATTCTGCTTCTCTGAGGAAAAGGCATTGCATTTTTGTAAGGTTTTTCTGGTTTGTTTTAGTTTTCTATCAATATTTTTCATCTACATGTATTTTTCATGTACTTCTGTTTAAAAATGATCTCTTGCACTGTGGAAACATTCAAACACATTTAAATACAAGCAGTAAAATACAAAATTCATGAATGCATCTATAAAAGTAGGTGGTCTGAAAAAGTCAGAGGTACTCGCTTGTTCATTTTCTTTCAGAACACACTAATGGGTTATTTTTCTTGTATGTAGTAGTTAATTTTTTGTTGGGTCTGCTTTGTACTATATTTCAGTTCTTGTGTTATTTACCCACCCAATTCTTCTGAAGCCTGTTGAATATTATGGGTTCAATTTAGAACAGAATTCGACCCCTTGTCTGTAATTCAAGTTAATATTTTTGTTAATTTTGCTAAAATGTATGGCATATTTACAGCTCAACCTTGAAGATACCTGTTGAAACAAAAAGCATAATTGTATTAGTATCAGTCAATTAAGTATTGTCATTTTCAAAAGCCAACTTCACTTCTGGGAATAAAAATCTACAAAATCAAACTTGGTTTAAAAAAAATAATTTGCAAAGACAACAGTAATACATTGAGATAGTGACAAAATATGAGATACAAATCTTCACTGAAGTTGAACCTATCTTTAAGTTGTAAGATCATCATTCCACCTGGAATTTTTTCAAGGCTGGTTATTTAGGATATAAAGATAATCTGATTATTAGGAGAGCCTGGAGTGCTTTAAGAAGATAATTTTGAAACTCACAGAAAAGAATAAACTCTGACTAGCTGTAGATATGAAGAATACAGCAAACCACTGTATTTCATATGAAGTCTGTCACTTAGACTCATGGGCACTAAGGATAGACTTTTTAGCTTTTCAGTCTTTTTTTTTTTTGAAAGATGACATAAATAAGTCTTTATTTTTATCTAATTTGTTTTTCTTGTCTCTAATGAGACTGAGCTGTAACTATTTGAATTGTAGCTGGTGTTTCTATTTGATCTGTTAGTTCAAATATGCCATATCATCAAGGAACCCTTGATCTATTTCCAGATCTCTTACAGACGGATTTGCCCAGCAAACAATTTCCTTAGAATTATTTAGATTATTTTGAGCATTTTGTATTTAGTGAGACAAGTGCAATAGATCACATTTTTATTAACATTTCTAAATGTGTGCATATTATACTATATGCATCTACACACAAAATCAATATTTGTTTAAGCTTGTTAAGATGACTGACAGGCTGGTTATTGCTTCTGCCCTCAAGTGACTGTCTACATGTATATTCCCAGCCATTCACAAACACTGACTGATTTTGGCTTAAAAATTAACTCCCTTGGGACTGATCCATAGGTTTATAGATTGTGGTTCCTTCCCTCAAATTAGTGGTGTATAGATTATTCTACTATCAAAACAGTATTTGTTATGTAATTGAGACACATGACATATATGAGAGGTTAGAGCTTTGTTTACTTAAAATATACTCAGAAAAATTAAGTCTTCATTAACAACTCTGACAATTAGACATGTAAAATAGAAATACTTGAAATGCTTGAAATCTCTTAACCGAATTTCTTTTCCTAAGTCACCATACTGGAGTGAAACAAGAGAATTTATTAAGGAAGTTTAAAAGCTATTTAAAATAATCCATATACTGGTTTACAAAGTAAATATAATTTCTGTTAATCTTGCTATTGTTTGCTGAGTCCTCAATAGGGAAGTAGTGAAATATGGAAAGCAGATTAAAAAAAAAAAAATCGACTGGCAAATGGAACAAAACTTTTTTTTCTCTTAGAAAGGGCAGATCTGACAATAAGGTTATTTACATACACCAGAACAAAATCAATGAAGTAATTTTACTTTCTGTTTTGCTCCTCTGCTATATGCAGGTGTAATATGTCATCTTGACTGGCTGAGCGAGGAGTGATCCTGGAGGCCATGGGTCTTTCCCTTTATTTCCCAGGCTGTATATGTAGCATCTCATGAACAGATTCTTTTTCTATATTCATTTTCTGCAATCCTTTTTAGTTTGATGCTGAACAGTTCATTAAAAAAAAAAAATTAATCATACCTTTACTGAGATGCCCTTTTGCACAGCAGTTTCTGAATTTCTCTCTATTAGACTCAGCAGAGAGTACTGACATTGGCATCTCACCTTCTGATCATCGTTAAACCTTGCCAGTGCTGCTGACAAGCGGAGTATGCTTAAACTGCCAAAGGCTGCGGCTGAGTCCCTTTACGTGTGTTTAGAACGGTTCTGAGAACCAAAGAAAAGGAGACTTTGCCTTTCGTGCAGGTGTCACAGAACTGCCCATCCAATACGCAGGTGGGAGGTCAGATCTCCTTTAGCAAGTCTTGCTTTTGTTAATCAGAAGTTTGTAAGACATTAGGTTGCTTATTGGCAAGAGTATTGTTAAGTCTTATCCTGAAATTAGAAAAGAACTTGTGAACAAGTAAGTGTTCTTCTGATATTGCCTCAGATAGAATCATAGAATCACAGAATGGTTTGGCTTGGAAGGAACCTTAAAGATCATGTAGGTCCGGCCCCCCGGTAACACCAAGAAAAGTCCGTTGAATGACCATCTAACAGTCTAATGGACTCTTGCTTTTCCATTAATTGTAGAGCTATTGTAAAGATAGTATTTTCTCTTTTGCTGTCTTCTATGAATAATTTTATAGTTTTCATTTCTAATGGATGCCTTGCACATATCAAACAGCTTTTGAATTCTACCTGTGGAGCTGGAAATGCGCCTGTTTTTAGCAGAGACACCTTGCCATTTTGTTATGCTTTTCAGATTCGGAAACATACTTGTGGCAAAGGACAATAAATTAGTATCAATCCTCAGTACTTGGAGTAGAGAAACACATCCTCTAAATTACAATTTAGCAAATGAACATCTTGGAATAAACTTTGCCTTTAGAAAACCACCTGGACAAGGCTTGTACAAAGCCTGTACTTGCCTACGATAAACTGCAGGTGGTAGTGTTTCTCTGATTCAGGATTTGAATCACAGTTTTCCCCCTCTGAGTTCATATGGTCTGCTACAGGAAATTATATAAGGAAGTCCAGTGTCCTTATAAAATCCCTTTCTGTTCTCAGGTCAGTTTTTGGTGGGCATGCATCCAAATCACAGTTGCTGTGATTATACTTAACTCTTAATTGTCACCCCACAAAATCACAGTTTCTACAGTTACACTGCCATTAGTCTCAGTGGAAGAAATGCTTCTTGCTGAATTGCAGTGAAAAGTGGTTCTCTCAGAATAAAAATGAAGCACACCTTTTGTGTTGGATTCCAGGGTCTTTGTGAATGATCTCTCATACTAAATCATTCTGGTTTTATTATTCAAGAAAAAAGTGCTCCTTCCCCATTTGCAGCTTTATAACTTTGCCAAGTATAAAGCAGGAAGAGGAAGGAATTCCGAAGAGAGAACCTTTATTTAAAACATGTATGTACAACAATGGCAAAATTAGTACAAAATATTAGTAGACCTCATTTTCACTTTACATAAATGTTATTTTCTAAACTCTGTGAAAGTTGTTCCTTAATGTAAATATATGCACAAGACTACAGCACTGAATATCACTCAGATTTGTGGGAAATTTTCAGCCCAGGACCCCAAACAAATCATGACTGAAAGACAGAAAGGATGCCAAAATACTGTTTTCCTCAATCCCAGGGGAGTTTGTGAAAAACAGATTTTGGGATATTTTCCAGTTAGCCAGTTGCACAAAGTTGAATATGTACTCAATTGTTAAGTTCTGCTATGGAAGCTATTTTTAGATGTATCATTCCTTTCTTGAATCACACTGGAGACAGACACATGTAAGAAACAGGTAGTATTTTTTTCATTGCTGGCATCTTATGCAACATGAGACTTCTTCCCACTGTTTTTAAAGCACACGCATGACAAACAGAAAGGAGGCCAGAGGGACAGAAACTGAACCTGTTTTTTCTCAGTGTTTACAGGAAGTAATTGGAAAGAAATTATATTCTGTGGGGAGATAAATTATATGCAACAGATCAGTGCTCTGCTGCTGTTCTTCTAAGCAGATAGTAGAGCTTGTCCAACTGTCTGTGTGATGCTGAAGGAGACCATGCAGTTTTTCCATATATATTCATCATGTGCCAGTTCACTACAGGTAGCAGCAATTTCAAAGAGTCATTCCCATTAAGGCAGATAAAGATTTTGATGAAGTGACTGAAAATAAAAGGCTTCTCTTTTCCAACTGAAATGCTGTGTATGCTACAGGATACTTTAGTATCTTAACAACACACAGTATATATGATATGCTCCCTCCTACGTGTCAGTGTTAAAAGCACAAAATTTGGTCCTGTCTCTTTGTTTTTCCTGAAGAAGAATCGCGTTTTTGTAAGATGATTCTGAAAAGACTTATGTGTTTGGTTTGGGGTTTTTCTTTTGGGGGGGCAGTAGGTGATTACTGACTGTTGCAAACCAGAGCACATAGACCTAGTACACTACTCTTCTTTTGCTCCATACCTTCATCTTTCTATCCACTCAGAATTCCTTCTTTGGATCAGATGTAATGGTTGCCATCTCGTGCACTTCTAGGTGCACTGAATGCAGCTTGTGTCAGGGCTTCTTTGGTAGTATGAGTTTCAGTTTTCAATGTGGCTTGAAACTTAACCTCTTGCACAGAAATTATTCAAGTGCAGCAAGCAAACAGTCTAAGAGCAATAGCTGTTGCATAAGTACTAGTTTTACCAGGAATCCAAATTTTCATCAAGCCCAGTCTCTGTAATGGACTGGACACAAAATACTGGTCCTGAAAGGTAAGCTTATTCCTGAATTTTGAGTCTAAATATGGATCTTAGCTTTGTTGGACCTTTTGACCCAGGCTTGTGGCTAGCAGGATAGACAATAATGGGCCTTTATTTGTAGTGATGGCAATCTCTCTTACTTCAGATCCAGAAGACACAGATTCATTTCTGTCTCTCTTATTATGATGATCTTTTTTTAACTTGGTGTATGTCTAAAGGGACCATATTAACTCGCGACTAATTAATCTTATTTAGGCTTTTCAAAAAGTGAGCACCATCAATATAATCTGAAAATAAAACCTCACATTTTTACAAGTGAAATTCATGGGTTTTGAATACTCCTTCCTGGGGACATGTACCTTCAACAGTGATCTAAATCTTTCAGTCACTGAATAAAGGATTAGTAAGACTGTTACCTTTGCAATAATGTTCTCCTTTGTAAATTGATTATGAAATAAATTCAGCAATGTATCTTACAGCACACTAAATCTTGATCATAAAAACAATGAAAAGGCATCATCATTATTCCTGACATAGGTCTTTAAAATCTTGTTTTAAAATACTTCAAACTCCTAAAATTCATAAACTGCACAAAGTAAAATATCCTGTATTTCTGAATTACCTGTTGATTTAAAAAAGTTTCCCTCTACTTGTGGATGCCAGGGAAGAGTCTGCTTCATGTGGGTAGCTGGGAAAACAATGCCAAGTAGGGTCTTTACAAACATATGGCACAGAAAGATTTATTTTTTTTTTTAAATGCAGCCATGTGAAACTGAAAAAATAACATCAGATACTTTCACTAAATAGAACAATGTGTTAGAAAACACACACACATTTGTCTACTTACTTCCACCTGTATACTGACAGCATAAATATGAGATTACAGTTATGGAACTTCACATTTTTACTTTAAATATTTCCCATTCCCTAAAGAGAATCTGTGTTTAATAGCTTTTTTCAAAACAAATCTCTGGATGTTTCAGTACAGCTGAAGTCCTGTTTTGAGAACTGAAGTAGTGCTTTGATCCCATGCTTGAGTTTTTCAAAGGGACAAATCCTCAGTCACAAATCCAAAACATAGCCTCATACTAACTACTATGAAGAAAATTAACTCTATCCCAGCGCAAACCAGCCCATCTAGGAACTTGTGTCCCTCAGCCTATGTGTTTTTTACTATTGTCACGACTGTTCAATTCCAAGCTATCAAACACAGGAAGTTTGGTGGTTTGGGGGTTTTCTTAGATGATGCCAGGGGCTTCAAGTGAATTTTTTAGTTGCTCAGAACTTCTGAAATCAGATGCTTAATGTCTCAAATAGAGCAGCAGCTCACTTTATAACTTTGTCTTCTGTGGGTGTTTTATTGTCAGGTAAAAGGGTGTAAGGAAGATACATCATGTGGTAATTCTGGGATGCTTGGATATTGGAAATATTTGATATTTCCTTCCACTCAAAAAGAGCAATGATATATTTTGAACTTAAATAACTTCAGACATTAGGGAAAAAAACCCAACCCAAACCAAAACCCCCAACTTTACAATTAGACTATTGATGGGAGCACTCAGGTCTGATTTCTAACAACCTGAACTGAACATGAAATGTCTCTAAAAATAGTAGGGCACTTAGAAAACTAGAAGGGAAGCATAGAGAAAATACAGATTTACATAGTTCAAAAGACTGACTAAGGCGGGGATTTGCTGCTGCTATTTCTGCTGCCACTTCATTGCTTAGAGAAGAAAGGGATGAGTACTTTCCATATCATTTAGAGTTTAAGGAATACCGAGTGTGTGATTTGTCATCCCTGAGTTACCATAGTATCTGGTTTCCTTGGTTACCAGTGACCAAGGAAGGGACACTAGGGAAGCTGAAAGCTTGGGTTTTTTTGTTGTTGGGGTTTGGGGTTTTTTTGAGGGGAAAAGAGAGAGAGAGGAAGGGGGTCAGAAAAGAATTCGGTGTGCGTGAGAACAGGATGTAAGAAGAGTTCTGGAGGGTAACCATTGGGAACAGATTTTGTCTGAAATGGAATTTGTAGGTTTCTCTTCAGTGCAAGGAGCTAAAGTGGTTGAAAGAAGAAGATTGGTTGTGAGAAACAGAAATTCTGATAAAAAATAAGGAAAAAAGGTCTGTAAAACTGCCTTCCTAGGAGACTGGAAATAAGAAATAGTTTGTGTCAATGCAAGTGATACAGTGTGTGATTTGACCAGATTTTCTCTTTATGGCAGTAGCACTTAGGGGCTGTGGTCCCAAGCTGGTCCTTTCTGTGCTTGGGACTTCACAAACAGAACCAATTTACCTCTGTTATAAAGAGCCTGTTGTCCTGTTTCTTGCTAATCCGGAGGATTTCTTTGGTTATCTTGGGTTTTTTTTTTTTTTTTTTTTTTTGCCTGGGACTGATGAGTGGTTCCCACAAGAGAAATTTAAGGAGGTCCTTTAGGTATTTCCTTATGGCCTGCTGCAGAACTGTAAATTGATAAATATAGATTATAACAAGGGGAATTTTCAGTGAGTGTTTTTGGTTTTGTGGGGTGTGTTGTTGTTTTGGTGGTTTTTTTTTTTTTTTCTTTTAAATCAGAACATTGTTGAATTTCAAATTTGCTTTCAAAGTTTTCTGTATCATGTCCAGGAAGCTTTTTGAAATATTCAGCACTGTCAGACACCCAATACAACAAACATTGCTGTGCAGCTCCAATTTTGATATTTAGTGGAAAGCAAAGGAAGGCAGTAATTGTTTTCATTCATTAGACTCGTTGACACTTAGAGTTCAGATTTCCAGGGAGGAGTTATTCAAAGGCTTTGAGAATTTTTGACACCTTTACATTAGTAAAATATTTTTTTGACATTTGAAAATTCTTATTCCACAAAGACCTCCTCATGTCAGAGAAACTCTTAACAGCAAATTCCCACAAATGCAAGGGTGGCTCTGCTGCGCTAGTTCCAGTGTCAGAGGCAGCTTAGATGGAAACATATTTCTGGTTCCTCCTTCTGTTTTAACCATGATACACATGTTTCTTTGATTCCTTCAATCCTGGCAAATTACAGATACTTGACTGGACCAGGACCTGCCTATCCTTGAATCAGGACTATAGAAAGGCTTAAATAGAAGAATATTAAACTTTATTTTCTGTAAACTCTTGTTTATGATTGAAATTGTAAATCACAGTATTTAATATGCTGTTTTATTTCTTTTAATGCAGGCCAGATGGTAGCAAGCAGATGATTTTACTAGTCAGAGAGTTTTAAGTATGTGATTGCAGTGTTTTGGTAAGTGAATTGTTTTGTTATATTTAATTGCTGGGCTTGTTGATGGCCCATTCAGTCAAAAATTAGTGAATAACTGTTTTTCAAGGTTTACTTCATAATTTCATTTTCAAGATTATTTAAAATCTCAAAAAGAAAATTTCATATCTTCTAAGGCAGAGATTTTTAGTAAAAAAAAAAGAAAGAAAAATAACATGCTGTGTATGAGCCCCTAAATTCATTGAGAAATGGGCTGTGGATTTCACCCTTAAGTTCAAGGTTCCAGGCTATCAATAACAACAGTGTGATGATTTTAATATCTTTAATATTTCTCTGGCCAGCAGAATACCTTAATTCACACAGGAAGTGTCCTTCTATAGTACTGTAACTGGGCTTATTAATCCCTAATATTTACTAACTACCATTAATTTAGATTAGTAATTACGGTGACTTCAGTAGATTTACTTCTGTGAGGTTTTTTTGGTAGAGTACACAAAGGAAGAATGAGTCTTCAGATTTATTGTGCTTATATTCTCTTTTATTTGCCCACATAACTCAAAATACTTTTAATTTGCTTCCAAATATGAGTTTAGATTCCCAAATTCTCTCATTTTCTTATTTATTGGATTTTCCCCCTGTGCTTTCAAAAAGATATTTCTGTTTTGATCCTGATTTGCATGAGTACAATGTCAAATGTACACATGCAAATGGAGTTTTTACATCTGCATATGATCATGCATGCAGTCACTTTTTGCATTTTCAGGTAGGCAATAGCTAAAATGCAAATACAAGCCAGCCCCAGTATTGTCAGGATTCTTATTCACGTGATAGCAAAGGAGAATTTTACAAATGGACTGGAAGAAGGGGAGCCTTCCCAGCCTTGTGGACAACATGGGAGAATGGACAAATGTGGTTGGTTGAAAATCTGAGAGTTTTGGACCAACATCATGGGCTGATCAAAGGAAACAATATTTTGATCACATGCACAGACTTATTAATTCCCAAAATGCACGTTTTGTGCAGGAATAACTTGGCTTCCTTGCAGACACTTCTATTTTCAATAATATTTGTTCTGACATAAGCCAAGTTTTCCAGACATGCATCTCCCTGCAAATTCTGCATTTTGATGCCTGTAATCAGAGCTCAGTTTGGTGTTTCCCAGCTTAGAGGGCTTAAGGAACCACGCGTCACCTGCAAGCCTCCGAAGTACCTTTGGCAAAGCAAGCCATGGCAATTGCTTCAGCTACCAGGGCCACTCCTTGGGTGACCCGAGGTTCATGAAGTAGACCAGGTTGCTGCTCTCCTACCTGTACAAACTTAAGTGTTGTCTCCACCACTGATGGTCAAACTAGACCTCCCAAGCTCTGAATAAGAGTCCTTATGCATAGAGTCCTCGGTTACTGAATAATGGGAACATTTAGTGATCCTCCTGTGCCAGAGGCTGATTCTTTAAAATTGTCATCTTTAATATTCAGGTGCTATCTAATCTGATCAGATATAGGTTTTCAGAATTTAAATTCCCCCTCCCCAGCTTTTAAGGTAAAATCTCCCTTCCCGCAGGCAGAAGTACTCATGTCTGCTTTTGTTGATAGGCACCAGCTAGCTTTCAGTTAATACATTAACTACATGTTCTAAATACCTCTATTTTAAACATAGAGCAACATTTTCTCATAGTTAGTTTTTCTGTGGTATGACTCTCCTGCTAAGTAGTATTCCTTCCATGCTGCTGAAAAATATTCTATTCAAAATGTGACTTACTTAACAGTGAATATGTCTAGATTATAATTTCCTGAGCAGAAAGATTTTCCTTTTATTTTTCTTTTAGTGTCCAGGTGTAAGTAAAAAAAACAACACAAACAAACAAACAAAAAAATATTATCATCATTACCTAACTCTGAAACAAACAATATACAATTTTGTAGAAGACTTATAATGAAAAAAATAGAGTATGTATTGGAAAGGACAGTCTTTTAGAATTCAGTTAAAAGGTTGCCAGTGTACAAATTTTGCTACTTGTGCATAAACAGTAATTTAATTTTCTATTCTGTTTTGCTGACATATTCCAAAAATCTGTATTGGAAGAACATGCTATGTTGACCTTACCCTTGCTAAATTTTACAAGAACACGGGTAGTCAACTCCCTTGAAAAAGATGTTGGTGCCAGTAATTATTAAGTGTAACCCAAATATCCCATATGTAGCAATAAAGTTTACTTCTTCACAAGGGAAAAAGCAAAAGAAATCATACTATTCTGAATTCCATAGTTTAGCAGGATAGACAACATTTATGTCAACCCAAAATTCCACCTGCAGCTTGTTAAGTAAATACCTGATGAACACACCCAAACCACCGGAAGGATCCAGTATGGTCACAGGTGATGTGCATCCGTTCTCACGAATTGCAGGTGAAGCCCATCAAAATGATGAATCAACAGTTTAAAACTAAGGTATCTGAGGAAGCTTAGAAAGGAGCATGCTAGTAGTCTTCTGCTAATATAGTGTCTTCGTCTGAAAGATCTTTAATTGCTTTATGAAGTTTCTTTAGAGATTTAGGTGTTACTAGTAGGTAAAAGGATAATTTATTTTCTGATATGCAGTGCCTTCTGGGGTGAGAAATACTTTTTTATTTAACAGAAGAAAAGATTGACTAAAAGCTGGAAGGGCAGGGAGAGAAGGATTCCAGGTAAGTGCAATGTAATGATATTTGTACACTTTTCCTTACAAAAGGCAAGAAAGTTGTATTGGTGTTTTGCTAAAAATATTTTAATTTCTCATGCTGTGTATAGTTGTCTTGTGAAGAAGCTCTTGTGTCCCAGGAGGCTGCAGAAGGGGTGTATGCCTATATCATCTCACACAGGTTACTAATTATGTACGGAGGCAACTAGTTCTGTTGAAGAGGCCTTACATGTGTTTGTTTTTTTTGTTGTTGTTGTTTTCCCAGAAATGTCCTGAATGCGTTCATAGTGTAGTTTGACAGTATGATTCACACAAAGGGTTTATAATGTGAAAAATGGGAATGCTACATGAGTACAAGAAGTTCAGAAAATGATTTTTTTGGGGGGAAAAAAACCCCAACAAAACACACACACACAAAAACCACAACAAAAAAAAAAAAAACCCAACTTAAGGCTTCCCAAATCTGACTTAGGTAATCTTTAAAGTGTGATGATCTACACATAGCACATTTTTATTGAATGTGCTAGCTTCCTGTATGTAAAAGATATGCTATACATTTTTATTCAGTTGTTGGGGGTGGAAAAGGTTTTCATATTAACTGTGCAATATTTCATGTAAGGCATTTGTCTTTTAATGACTCATGGCCAAGGATGCTACTTAATTTAAAAAGTAATAGTAATTGTTGTACAACTAAAGCCATCTTTTAGATGCACACTTCTAAAAGATAAACTTTTTTCTAAAGTGAAGATACTAAATGAAGGTGGCAAGTCAGCACAACTCTGTTGTATCTTCAGAGCTGCTTTGTTTTATGCTTTCTTTCCTGAGGAGATCAATAATGGATGGCTGACATCATTCTTTCACCACTCAGAAATGAGAAAGCCTAAATGCATTTCTTTAGGGCAGGCATGTTTTTCATCCTGAGCTGAAAAGCCTGTAATTGAGTGAGGTTTATAAGTGTGATTGCTATTGGTGTGTGTTCCAGTCTGACGTGCCTGTGAAAGGTTCCACTGGCATTTACCTGACTCTTAAGAATGTTGACCTCATCTCCCAAACCGGCAGGCATGTGAAATGTCTCTGCTGGGAGGCACATACACAGAATTAACCTGATGCTCAGGAGGATTGAGGCTCGGCTTATGATTGTACTGGTAACTTTATTGGAGTTTGCTCGCTCTACATAATTTGCATGTACTTTAACTTTTCTTTTTAATTTAAAACGAAATATAAAGGAAGCAGAGCAAAGAACATATGTCCTTTCTCTTGCGATACCGACTTGCATCTCCCTGGTGAAGTGATTGGAAAGACTTCACCAAGCCTGCAGTCACTGAGAACATGGGAAAACTGACTTATTTGTCAGGACTGTTCTGCTGCTGTTCACAGGTTCAAAAAGTCAAGAGAAACGTGTGGCTCTGAAATGACATGTTAGTATAGGCACGTCTATAGCACAAGACTAATTAAAGAACAGTCACTATTACTTGTCAACACCAGTAGCATTTAGGTCCTCAGTCATTAATACAAATGGAAATGTAGGCAAATGGAAGTGGTGTAGGCAAAGCAACAGAAATAGTGACAGGTTCAGTGTGAATCCGAAGTCATTGCTGTGGCTCTGACCCCTCTCGTGTAAGCTGTCCTTTTGCTACTCAAAGGGCCTTCCTCTACCCCAGGAAGCCACCTGTGGCACAGCAGGTCTCTGATCTTGCCAGAGTGCTGACTGCCTTACCTACCAAAGGGGCACTGCCAACTGCAAGAGCACACTCCCGGGGCAGGCAGCCTGGCTGCGCTGCTGCTCTTGCCCAAGGTGATTGTATTTTGGCTTTGGAAGTCTTTCTGTGTTTGCAACATGTTCTCCAGAACGGCTCAGGTATGTGGGAGGATCAGGCACACTTTGTCGCTGTTGAAGACTTTTGTCCTACTGCTTCTTTTACCCATCTCTTCAACATGACTAGTAGCCTGCTTTCCACCATGCACACCCCACAAGTTTCTTGGGGGAAAAAAACCCATCAAAATTCTGTAATTTAATGCATTACTGACTTCATCTGTTAATTTGGAGCAAAGTAGGTAAGACAAATTGGTTTACAGCACCTATGAAATGGTGCTGGAATACAGAATTTGGATACACCAGTGTAGAATAGGTCTTTCCACAACTAATAGCACTGAAAGAAAAGACGAATGCAACTTCAATTTGCATTTTTGCTGGGGTGTTTTGGTCTTTCTGGTTGTTTTGAAAAGAAGTCGTGATTCTGCAGGGTGCCTTGGGAATCTTGGTTGGGTCACAGTGGTGGTCTGTGTAACGGAGAGGCCGTTACCTGATACAAACCAGTGTTGTGTGTCACACCCACGTGGCCAGGCTGGGCCGTGCCAGGTTGGGCCAGGCTGTGGGTGGCCAGGTGAGGGTGGCAGGGGCCTCCATGAGGAGGTCGGGGCTGCTTTGTGCCCATCAGGGCCTGTTCCGGCCTGTTTGGCAAGTGCCCTGCCATAGGGCAGGGCTGAGCCCCTCAGGGAAGCCCCTGGGGCTTCTGTGGGAAGGTCCAGCATTGTCAGTCCTCTCAAATACAAGTCGGGGGAGAGGAGAAAGATTGACAGAACACAGAGGGGATGCCATGGAGGTAGAGGTGCTCCGTGGTGGATTCAGTGCAGCTCGTGGAGGAGTTGGGTGTTTCCTGCTGGGAACCCCAGCCCATGGTGAGGTTCTGTGCTGGAGCAGGTGAAAAGCTGGAAAGGGAAGGAGTGGAAGGGAGGAACTGCTGTGTGCTGCCCACAGCTCCTGTCCTGCCATGTGCTGCTCGGAGCTGGGGTGAAGGAGTGGAGTTGATCTTGGGACAGCCAGGAGGGAAGGTGCTGTATTTGAATGCCTGTCTCTGCTGCTTGCCACCTGCATCTATTATAATGGGTTATTTTCATTTCATTGGTAATGTTCACTAATTCTAACAAAGTAATTTTATTTTTTTAATTTTCTCCCTGTCCCTCTGAGGGAGTGAGGGAGCGGCTGGGTGGAGCTGGGCACTCAGCTAAGGCTAGCCCAGTGCAGAGCACACTGGTCAGCAGCAGTGTGTACTTCTGTGACTGAAGGTCATGTTTTGCTCTTAGTTGTGCATATAGAGCTTTATCTCCAGAAGTAAAATAAACCTCTAAATGCTATAAATTGGCACCATTTTTAAAATCCAACATATGCCTTTTCTTACTGTATGAATTCAGTTTTATCAGAAGCTGTATTCTTGTATTTATGTTGATACACAGTGGAAATAAGTACTAGTTCTCTTACACATAAATATGCTATTTGTGAATTGAGTTTCAAACTCTTTTTATCACCACTGATTGCTGCCTGGGGAAATGATTCCAATATATCAAAGCCTGAAAGAAAAGAAAGCCAAGAGTGGCTGGATATTTCAAAGCAGAATAAAAAATGAGCATTAGAATTCATGACAAATAAAAGCAATTTGTAGTACAGAGGTAGGCGTTGTATTAAACAAATGCATTTAAAATATTGCATGTAAATGAAATGGATGTCTCAGTTTAAGAAGGAAAACCAAGTGCTATGCATCAGGGTTTAATGAGGTATTTGTAGGTAATATGAGACTTAATTTGAAAATAAGCTGAACCATAATTCGCTCTGAATACTTAAAAAATAATTTAACTTTTTATCGGAATCGGTCACATTTACTCCTATTGAGTAATATTTTGTTCTTAAAGTAGGCGGCTTCATTTGCCCTACCTAAAACATAGCATACTATACAGTGCTAGAAACAGTGGGAAAATATTCCTGGCAGAAAGATACATAAAGACAGAAAGAAAAAGGGATATCTCTTACTTTCCTCATTATGATGTAACAAGGACAGCCTACTAGAAAAGGTGAAAAATACTCTGTGTGCGAAATTGGATGATGCTCAAAATTTAATTATTTTCTCAGGCTTTTATTTTCAGCTCATGAGTAAGTCTGTTGTATATTTTCCTGTTTTCCAGTTGAGATGCAGCAGTATGGTGGCAAAGCCATTTCTAACCAAAAGAACCTTGTTTCTCAGCGACAATTACAGAATTTTTGAAGTATGTATTCTGTCTTGCATAATGGTGTAACAGCTACAAATGAAGCAAAATACAGAAAAGTAAACTTTTATAAAAATAAATCAAACAACTGTATTGCTTGAACAAATTCATGATGTGTCTAGATTATGTTGCCGTTTAGCTCTTGTCCTTCTACAGGCCCAAAATATTTAAAATAAATCTGGTTCTTTTAACAGAAACCCTTTACACCATGGTGTGGATTCTTTTTGGAAAATGTTCACTCTTTCTTAGATTCCATTGATGAGCTTTAAGTAAACCCCAGGGCTCTTAGAGACATACAAAATATGTGCACCTGTCTGTGAGGTTTGAACAGGCACACCTTCCTCTTTCTAAACAAGGAATATACATAACGGAAATGGGAAGTGTTGCATTCTATCCTTGTTTCCAGGGTTCAAGCCACTGTATGTGACTGGCCCACACTTGAGAAAATGACAATTGGGGCGTGATACTGAAATTTCCACTTCATATTTTTGTAAACTCTCTTCAGATTGCTCAAAAAGTGTACCTGGCAAATCTAGACGTGTCCATCTCTATTTTGTGATGAATCTGTTCTGTTTGTTTTTTTAAAAAACTGATGCTATGATCACAGTAGCTCAACACTGGTTAATCAGGTTTTTTTCTGCTTTTCCATGATCAAACTCTCTTGTCACTTTGTCGAACTTACATCTGACCTATTTTACCCCTTTCTGTCACCTTCTTGTAACTTCTGATGTAGCTGTCAGACATCGGAGTCTTATGCTGTGCCAGGTACTCAGTTTTATGACTTCAAAAGAATTATTACCAATACAAGAACTGAAGGTTTCCTGAATGATTTGACACAGGGGCCGTGTTCTATAGTGCAAGAAGGTGGTTTGGGCCTCTCAACTGGATCTGCATCTTGCACTGTTAGACACTGAGGGTAGGCAGCATGCTCTTTTTTTCCTTTTTTATTTATTTTAAGAAGGAGATTCTTTAGTTATCCTTTTGGTGAGCTGAGAAACAACATTTGGTGTCTTATTTCAACCATCACTTGATACTCAATCACTCTTACAAACACGGCTAGCCAGCTCATCTGTTACCTGGACTTTATAGATATTTTGACTCGTCTCAACTTATTGCATATTTACATGACATGTGGCGTTAATCTGTGAATATTCTTTTCCAGTTGAACAGCAGGTTGACAAGAAGTCTGTGGTGAAAGTTACGATACTTTAAAGGACATATAACTTGCTGTGCTTTTCAAAACCCCCAAACAAGTAAGATACAATCAAATTTTGTACGAGATTGTATTTTGCCAGTCAGGCTCCATTATAATTTGACAGGCATGATGTGATACAATGAAATCTGAATGACATAACCCACTGTGACATAACGTAGGCCAACGTAGAAATTTAATAAACATTTCCGATCGGTTTGCTGTACTCAGCTTGTCATGTCCCCAACCATGCTCCTGTGTTATGTCAATATTTGGGTCAGGTATTTGGTCTTAAATGTTACAAAGTGTAACAGTTTGCTTATTCATAAGAAGTGTGGTAGATATTTCTATGTACCCTTTCTGGGTATTTTGGGTAGGAATAATGTTGCAATTACATGATTATTCCAGTGTAGGCACCTGGAAGT
Organism: Eurypyga helias; assembly: GCF_000690775.1. Classification (NCBI taxonomy): domain Eukaryota; kingdom Metazoa; phylum Chordata; class Aves; order Eurypygiformes; family Eurypygidae; genus Eurypyga; species Eurypyga helias. The sequence goes on from NW_010259710.1 coordinate 105,691, forward strand.
CATCTTGATTGTAAATCGTCAGTAGAGAAGCTACTGAATATATGGAATAACTTAACCTATCAATATATAAATTGACTAATAATGTAGTACTGTGTTTTGGGTAGCTACAACATAATTTGCTTCTTTCTAAAGTTCTTAGTTTAAAAAAAAAAAAAAGATACAGCCCCAAGGTGTTTTTCTTATAGCTTACCACAGTGGCTTACTCAAAGAATGATAAGCAAGGTATCTCCTCATCTACTCCATCTGATTTACATTCCTCCTACCATGAGAGGGTTCTCCTGTAATTCCATGAGAAACAGTTAGTACAGCTAAACTCCCAACGTTCCTAAAATGGCATTTAATACCTAAAATTAGCAGAATATAACATACTATTTTTACAAAATTCTTCACACTATCCCTCCAGCCAGACACCAGTTATACCTTGGCCCCTTTACTAACTAGTTGAAGTTAATGGTTTGGAATAAAGGGTTTTAAAGTTGGTGTGTGGTTTGTTGTGGTTGGTTTTTTGTGTTTTGTTTTTTGTGTGGTTTTTTTTTTTGTTATCTATTTCTTGTGTTTTCAGTGGGAACTGGCAGCTTCACAAATGTAGCTCATAATAATTAAAATGTATTTATTGTCATATCTGCATTACTTTTTACATGGGAAAAAAAAACCCTAGTAATATTGCATGTTTTCAGTGGGAACTGGCAGCTTCACAAATGTAGCTCATAATAATTAAAATGTATTTATTGTCATATCTGCATTACTTGTTACATGGGAAAAAAAAACCCTAGTAATATTGCACACCACAAGGAATATATTTGCAAATATTATTTCCAGGACTTTATCTAAAAGCCTTGTAAACAATCTGTATTCTTTTAAACAACAAACAGTGTAATTAACAGCACTTATGAAAGAATTGCATTTACAGCCTGAGTCAAAACTGTTATATGGTTTATTACAAATTTAGCCCATGTAAATGTTTGCTAAGAATGGACTGGGTTATGGAAACCAGAGAGCAATTGTCATGCATTATTTTAGTTTACACTGATTCCCTAGTGCACATTTCAAATGTAAAGATCAAGTAATAGACTTGTCTCACCTTGTCAAGAAAGAACCCTCCATATAAGCCACTGTCAAACATTTCACAACAGTGTTTAGGATCTAAGGATAAAATGAATAGATTAATCATTAATTTCTTTATTGCAACACTAAAAGCTCCAAAGAAAAAGATATCCAGTATTCTTTTTGATCTTGGAATTTTAAAGAAGCATTTTTCAATTAGGAACTGCCTGTAGAATTCTGCTGTGGAGGTGCTCCATGGAGGCAAAATCTCCTCCTGTTAAGGACTGAAGTTATGGATATGTAGAAACACACTAGTAATTTTGTCACTAGTTTAATCTAATTGAGATTAGTTTGCGGATAACAGTGATAACACTTGTAGGTTCCATTCTTTTGGAAATAAGTTCTATTATACCAGCTCTTGGTATAAAACAATGAACTGTGGCAAAATTCTTTACATTGAACTGGTAGAAAAGACGCAATTTTTTCAACATTTTTAGGATTTTGTTGTTTTACAATACATTTGAATGATTGAAATTAAGGCAGCAGGGGGGTCAGAGAATGAGACTGAATTGTTGCTTCTAGCTTAAAACATGGAATTGAGGGAGGTGTTGGGGAGGGGCAGGAGAGTTTCAAGAAACATGACAGCCCAAGTTCAGTTAGGAATGCTCCTTACCTGCAAGACTCTTTTATTAAGCCTAATCATCATAAACATAGTCTCTTTATGTGCTTCTAGTGCACAATGACTGGCAGAAAGCACATGAAATACAACTAAATATTGCTGTCTGTATGTCTGGACTTGGTTGGCATTGGCAGGTGGTAAGTTGCACTTCATTGAATAAGTAAATTTGTTTTACTGCTGGAGTGTAAACCCAAAAAGATGACCTTCCCATGGTGGCTTAGAAGCATAGCCAGTTTTCCTTACCATTTTCTGAAGGTGCAGGTTAATTCACTTAGGAAAGTGCTTATCTAATCATTCATACAGACATTACCTTCACTCAGTATCCTTTGTGGTGAAGGTGGGAATGAATTAAAGCTCACTGTACTCCCTGACCCACTTTCCTCCAGGTACTACCTGTGTGGTGTCTGTAGGTTGTCATGGATCATGTCTATCTGCCCTGATGATGGGCTGTATTAAAGCTGCTGTAGGAATGATCCACGACTCCCCCTCCAAAATCAAATGTGATGCTGCAGAAAGAATATCAGATGTGGTTGGTGAGGGTGACAGTACGAGGCATAGTATACTTGTGCACCTGCACTGCAAACTGTGGTATGGTTGAGCCTACGGTGAGGGGAGGTACACTTGCCTTCCCTCCATATTGTTGTCTGAAGCTTGTTGCAGTGCAAACATAGAGGTGAATTTTGACTGGAATTTAGGTGCCAGTCTATATTCAAAATACAGCATGAATACATCCAGTTCTGTAAAAATAAGAAAGTCTTATCTCCACGACTCCAACTTTGAAGGTGCCTTATGCCTTCAAAATAATGGTGTCTGCGGAGCTACTCTGAATACATATTTCAGTTGAAATTCATGCCCTCCTTTATTATGCAGTAATTCTGTTGATGAAGGGCATTCAAGTAACTTGAGTCCTGAAACATACTGGTTAAAGATGGGAATAAACTGTCCTCTGTCTATGTATAGTAGAAAGACTGCAACTGTTCAGCCCTGCAAACCTGACGTATCTGCAATATCAAGCCTCTGTGCTCTTCCCTGCAAAGGCCAGGGGCAACAGAGGTGATGACTCTAACCTTTTTTGCAAGTAGCCAGATGGTCTTGTTTTTTCAGTCACCTGAATAGATAATAGGTAGCTCAGGAAAGAAGTGCTCGTTGTCAGCTGAGATGTAATTGTTTCTATCCACAGACTATTGCTGTTTAAATCTCTACTTTCTTGTCTTAGTTGCTGTCTGAAATAATTTTCTTAGGCGTGCTAGATTACACAAGCTAAATGTAAATATAAATATTGAATGGTACTGAATCATGGGAATACTAATAGTCTAGCTAGGTTTTTTAGGGAATAAGCCTCAGGTACAAGTGTTGCGATTTGGTGTTATATCCAATGTAGTTATTTGTCATCATAATGCATTTCTGAGGTATTTTCCTTGAAAAGCAAGCTATACAATAAATTTCAGTAAATTTGACACACAAATTTGTAGGAAAGAGGAGGTAAAAGAGAATGCCGGTAACACTAGGCTCCAAAAGGGATTTGGGGATGATATGTTGCTAATGGTTACATATCTTTGTAAGTTACATTGAATGGTTGCATTCAGCAAGTCCAAAAATGTTTTATTCTGAAATCTTTAACTGTATTCATCTGTTTCAAGAGTCTCTAGCTGTGTTTTTGTCTGTTTTCTTCCTATCTATTCTCTCTTGTCCTTGTGCCTCTATGGCTTAGCCCCACAAGGATATCTGGAGGTAGGAGCAAGGCAAGTAGCATGGCAGACTTCCCCAAAGCCTCTACCAGCTCACTGATGGATGCTTGCTATAATTTCTTCTGTCTTCTTTACCCCTGCCCTCCTTCAAAGATTATATGGTTCAACATACAATCCAGAGATGCTTTGCGAATTGTTGTGTGGTAGATGTGCTTGCTGACTACCGTCCAAATCAGAAGGTGGTTTTCACTAAAGATGAAAAGGAGTTAGACATTAGGATGTAATTAATCAACAGTGGGTCAGATTCATCCCTGGAGTAAGTTCTCTAAACTTCCCCACATCTGAACTGTTATGTTCACAACTCCCTACCCATAGAAACAGTTTCAAAACCCCGTGTTATTTTAATTAATGGCAAAGCTCTTGGCAACACAATCGAGGTGAAGTGATACTACAGTAAGATATTTAATTTTATGCCTATAGTAATGCAATACTTATGAGTCATGGAATCTTTAGGTTGGAAAAGACCTTTAAGAACTTAAAGTCCAACTGTTAACCCAGCACTACTAATAGCACCACTAAACCATGTCCCTAGGCATCTCTTAAATGACCAATAACCCCTTCAGTGAAGACCCACCTCTCTGCAACCTCCTTTTAGGTAGTTGTAGAGAATGATAAGGTCTCCCCTGAGCCTCCTCTTCTTCAGGCTGAACAGCCTCAGCTGATTCTCACAGGAATTATGCTCAGACCCTTCACCAGCTCCATTGCCCTTCCCTGGACATGCTGCAACATCTCAGTGTCTTTCTTGTAGTGAGGGGCTCAAACTGAACACAGTTCAGTTTAAGCAGTATATTGTGTTTTGGAAGCACTCAGCCTATGTGAAAAGAGACATGTGAGAGATGCTTATGGACTGGGATGATGGAAAAACTGCACAATGCAGGAGGACTTAGTATGGTTCAGAAACACTAGGAAGAGACTCAGGAGACCTGAGAGGAAAATGCCTAGCTTTATACCGTTCCAAGCATAGGTTTGTGCCTATACAGCTGAACTTCCCTCCTGGTATGTTCCCTCTCCTTTTTTCACCCGCAGAAGGAAAATTTATGTAATGCTACTCCATGCATTGCAGGCATTTCCTTTGCTGAGGAAAATGTTTCTTACTTCTTGCTTTCCCTCTATTCTGTGGAAAATTCAGTCAATTTGCGGTAGTATGAGCCCTTCTTAGTAACTAATGAATCACTTAACAAATCTGGAAGAGAACATTTCAGGGTTTGTCAGTGTCCTGCTCCAATTATATTTGTCTGTAGTCCCGGAGGAAAAGTTTTTATCCTTCAAAGGTGCTTTACACCTATACAAAATTCATCTTCCCATAGAAATATATACCTTTTTTACTCGGCAGAGTTTATGCCATTGTTGCAAGCCTCATCTTCGAGTACCTGCGTTTATATTATTTGCCACACTAGCAGCTCTGGTATAGCTGTAGCAAGGAGCTACCTCTCTTCCCTCACCTAGCCTCAATATTCACACGGTCTAAGTTATGAATGTGATAATTAACTATACATTACAATTCATTAAATATTCTTAATTCTGATGTAGGAACAAATGAAATTCTTCATTAGCAATTGAGTTTTAGAGTGAATGTGTGTGGGTGCATGGGAATATGTATGCGAGAAGAAATTTATGCAGATTAAATCCATTAGCAATTTTCTGCACACCTCATTAAGCAAAATATCAAATCCCACTTAGCTCTTCTGCTGCTCTCATTAGACAATGTAAACTATACTATTCCATACCATGGAAGGGGGGAAAAATAATCCCTGGTGTAGTGTCCTGCAAGTCAATTCTCAAAATCTACAGCTGTCATCCTAACACCTTGGACTAATCATGTTGCCTCGCTGCACCGTGTCATTGTTCAGCCTGCCAAGAGACAGAGCCTGGCAACCACGGAAGGGCTCTCTGGAAAACAAGTGTATTTGTTACTACTTGTCACACGGCAGTCCAGGCGCTCCGCACCATCAGCGGCCTAAAGCATCTGTGCAGCTGTGCATCAGGTCTTGAAAATACTTCCTGGTGATGATTGTTGAAAAAGTTGCCCTGTCATTCTTTTTGTCTGAAAACACAGATTTATCAAGAATTGAAGTTTTCTGTGTGAGGACGTCACCCTTGCTAGATTTATAGTGGAATCATTTCTTGGGTTAATGATGGAATGTCAGGTGGGGATACAACTGTGTCAGGGGCCATGGTTTAGCCATCAGTTTAAGCCAACTCGGTTGCTTAAATAAGTGTTCCCAACTTGCTCTTACCCCAGCAGCTCATTCCTGTCCTCCTTCATGTGCGTATGCTCAGGAATGGATGGCAAAGAGGACAAATTGACCTAAAATTAACCTGGCAAAATAAGACTGGATTAGTTTTGATGTAGTTAGGTTTGCTGATCTGGTTCACTGCATAGCAAATATTTACTCCGGCACAAAAGAAGGGAAGAAAGTACAGGTTGAGGCCAGAGGGAGGGAGGACAGAGTTTCTTTTAGTGGTAATATTGCTTTATGGCAGTTTAAAATTTTCATGATACTGTGGCAACAATGTGATCAGTAGTTCAAAGGAAGCTCTGTAAAGCAAAGTTGAACAGAAGTAGGTGGAAAGCTTTAAAGGGAGCTTGATTGCAAGAATTTGTCATTGTTTTTTCAGGGAAAGGAGTAGAAATGGGAATTCTTGTGTGTCCATGTACACAAAAAGATGTGAAAGAAAGTACAAGTTTAATGTTGTTATAACTTAGTCATTCTGTACTGAGTGAAAATCTAAAGGATGGAGAAACTTTCTTTATTCCTTTCTCTTCCTGGTATTTGACTGCTGTCCTTGTTTTCAGGACTGAAAAGTACCAAACTTTCATTTCCGTGCTCAAACTGATTTGTCCAATGCAAGCTCACACAGCCTAGAACAGTGATCCCTTAGTAAGAGGATAGTAGGGGGAGAGGAATGAGTCTCAGCTGAGTACTCATGGCTGAGGTCCAGTTAACTTTTCTTTCATATTTATGAGTGAAAACACAGTAGGGTCAGAAAACACTGACTAACAAAGGCACTTAGTTCCTCTCTGTGTACAGTACTTGGGCAATATTTTACTTTTAAAGTAGGTTAACCATATTTTTAGCTTCTGTCCTCTCCTTCCTTCTTGTGGATGGCAGAGCAGGCAGAATTTCTGTTTTTACCTCCCACTGGAAGCAGCAGTGTATAAGAGAATAGATTAATTCTTGCAGTGCCACACGTAGTGTCCTTCACTGCCTTTGATAATTTGTCATTTTGATCATTACGGTTTGAACCAAGTAGCTAATCAATCCCTTCTCATTGTGTCCTTCACATACTGCCTGCTATTAGCTTTGTTCATCTCCTTTATATTCAAAACTGTACAGTAAATAGTACTGTAGGTCTTCTCAGCACTAGTGGGTGGGCCTGTCATTCTGCCATGAGAGAAGGGGTGTTCCTATCGCCAGCTGGCACCTCACTCAGACAATCGGGAACACTTTTGAGCCTCACCAGGGTATGTGACTCCCCATGGAAAATATTTTGTACCTCATTAAGCTTTCTGTGGCTAGTAGGTGCACCCCACATTCTGAGAAGCAGGGGCCATAAGGAGAAGTTGGCAGGAAGATTTCTGGAGCGCTAATGGAGACTCTTGGACCCTGTTTCCTCCTCTGTTCAGTCACACAAAAGCAGACCCAATGTGACATTATATGAAAGCAGCCAAGTAGAAGCTTAGTAGTTTGTGCTTTTAGTACCTCTGTATAGACTTATGAGGGTTATGGTTCCCAGAAATCCTAGTGAAACTGGGACAGTCCTAACTGTGTCTGGATGAAGTGTAAGCAATTCCAGTTCTTTCTGAGTAAACTGTAAGTCTGAGGCTCAGCCTCTACTGACCCCACTCTGCATGAGGGAAAGGGGTTGCTGGCTGCTTCTGACTCTGTGGGTCACTGAGGCACAGGTTGGTGCTCTCAAAACTATGGGACCTCTGAAGTGACCTAATGCACTTAGTCCTCTAAAGAGCAAATCCTAATTTTCTTAATTTTTTTATGTGTCATCTGCTAACCCAGGCAAGGTCAGATCCTCTCTCTGGGTTCCCCTGCCTTGCCAAGGGAAGGGAATTCTAGAAGATGTTGGCTTATGAATAAGTACTCATACCCGTGGGTGAGCTCATAGCACAGAACTGGGCTCTCAATTGCATTTGAATCAAAGGAGGATGAAAAAGGAGAGAGGGAGGAAGAAGTAATCTCATTTTTTTCTTTCAGGATTGCCTTTTCTCCTGGACCATAACTCATTCCAAATCCCTTTGTTAAACCATGAAATTGTATGCTAACCAAATAATTTCTCCTATTATACTTTACATGCAGTAAAATTCTTCAGACTCAAAGGTCAGCAGCCAGACATGTAAAATGACTTCATGAATGACTTCAGCTCATTAATCATGCCTCACTGTAGCAGTGGCTCTCCTCTGTTCATTAGAATAACATTTCTTTGCACCTTATGGCAAACCATCATTATAATATGGAACAAGGACAACAGACTGTGAAAGACTTTTTTAATGAGACTTCATAGCTGCCTATGGTGGAACTCCCCATCCTGTTTGCTCTTGAAAGAGCTGTCTGACAAAGGTTTAGAAGGATCTCACCTGATGAAGAGAGCCAGGAAGAGAGTTTTACAGGGAAAACTGTCAATGAGCTTACAGAAAGCTGCATAAACGTGGCTGCCCTGTTGGCTGAGCTGTCAGTCTTCAAACAAATGCAGAGAGAAAATCTTTAATTGTACTCACCATACATATGACATTTTATGCTGTATCATTGTCACTTGCAGCAGTTTTTAACTCTCAGAGAACAAGCAGCAGTTCAGAATCCCTAGGATGTTGAGTGGACACTGCACTTAAGAAGCTGCTGCTGTGTCGTTTAATAATTACCAATTACTGAAGAAAATAAAATTCTTCATCAGAACATCTAAAGCTCAGTGGCATTATCAATGCTTTTGCTGTTTTTTTTTCTAATTTTATTTTAGTCCTTACCTTGGATATACCAAAGAAATGGAATCATTCCAGAACTGCTGGACTGAGACGGCTAATTTAAATCTCCCTTAATAAATATTTTAAGAGATGTTAATAATATTTTAGTATCTTTCTTCTTTAGCTGAAATAATGAAATTGCAAAAATGGCTTATAAAGTTTTGTGATTGTTCATTTTTAATTAAAATGTTCTTCTCTGTTTTCCCTCAGGAGTGTAGTGACTTTAAGTGCTGGAAAAGATAGCAAGGTTCCTTCCAAAATAAAGTACCAGTCTGACTACTGACCTCATGATTCTATAACTTTACCGGCCTCACAGACAGGACATGAAAAAGCTTCTCCCTAGAAAAAGTAAATGCTTACAAATCCAGGCCATAATTTTGTCCTCCTACCTAATCTTCAACTCCTTTTGAAGGACAATGCAGTTCTAATTCGTATGGGAACAGCATCAGAACAGGTCGGCACTATGCAGGTAGAGGAATAATAGCATGATGAGACTTATAGTATCACCTCCTCAAGAGGTAAATAATTTTCAAATACCTTATGATTCCACTGAACACTATAATGATGTTCTTTTGGCCTGCTATCTTTTTTTTTTATTGTTTTTGTCCTGTGTTTGTGACTGACTGGTATAGATATTATTCTCTCCATATACCTCTCATCTCCTAGTAATTAATTTCTACGTCTAATTTCCAAATAAATTATTCATCCTTGAGACAGTTCCAATGCTGTAAACTCTATATATGTCCCTAGTCACTACATCCTGAAAGAGACTCTACCCTAGGCTTAAGCAACTGTTTTCCCAGCTTTGCTGCTGTTTGTCCCTGGAACTCCTGAAGTTCTGTACATCTACCTTTTGCTTCCTCACTGGCCAGGGACTCTTTCCACATGATTACTAAATGGGCCAAAGGCAGAAAATTTTCTTCTTTCAAGCCTGAAGTTAGGAAGAGGCACTGTTTTCTGCTCCTCCAAGTATTTCTGTCAACATGGGGTGAGGCAACAGAGGCATTAAAGTAGAAGAAGCTGTTCAAAGTATAAAGCGTGTTTACTAAAATGTTCATGAGCTCCTTTCTTCAGCTGCTCTCTTCTCTGAATCTTCTCTGAATTATCAGGCTACTTCTTGCAACATCTCTTGGTTGATTTTCCATCTTTCTCCCTGATAGGCCGAGAAAAGACCCCCTTTTTTTTTTCCTCCTTGTAATCTAGTCATCTTTCCCTTGTGTTGCTCTGATATGCTTTGTCAAGTGATCAAAGTCCCTGTACAGGTGAGCTGTTGCTTAGTTACCACCTGCTTGGAATTCACTCTTGAAAAATTGCTTTGTCTTGAGAAGTAGCCATATCTTTGTTCCTTGGTGCTCCATTTAAATGGATGATCAAAGTTTATCAGCCTGCTCTATTAGCACTGTGTTCTGTGCAAAACTTTTTCTTGTCACCTCCAATGGATTTTAGGTCAATCTTGAGAAAAGAGATGGGAGAGAAGCCAAGAATGCTTTGCATTTTCTCTAAAATCTTTGTCAGAAAGGAGTTTAACAGGGAAACAAAATGCCTAGGCTCCGGCACCAAACAGGCTGTACATAGCCAGGCATCCCAAATAGTTACAAGAGCCAATCAAGATATTTTGGTGTTGGAATTTTTTTTAGATTGTTTCTAGAATGTTATTTTTCTGTAGACTTTGGGAAGAAAGATGGTTAATACCATTTAGGTACACAAAAATATATTCCAATAATAACTTATATAAAAGCAACCATGCAACAATCTGGAATGAAGTCTTCCTGCTCCAAACAGGCAGGCTTGGCTAGAGAGAAATATCTGTACTACTGATTGCTGCTGTTGCTCTTCCTCTTAGTCTTTTCCAAATTACTACCTTAACTTCATGTTTCTTTTTTCAAGAGTACAAATCGGAACCGGGTGCGCTGTTTGTCAGTGTTCTCTGCCAGCGATGCATTAAGCAAGTGGCCCATTAATGTGTAGACCGGACAGGAGATCAGCAGCAAACACCTGCAACAGCAGCATCAAATGCAAAGACAGACTTTAGGTGTGAAATATGGTCAAAAAAACTGTACATAAGAGCACTAAGTAGCACTGACAAACAAGCAGGACTGAGTCACCCGATCCCAAGTTGTACCCAGACCATTATTGATGTGTATGTGGTCTATGCTGTATATGCAGGTAGAAGGTTGCAGTCTCTTAATTGTAGCCTAAGAGATTGTATTGAAGTTGGCAGTGGCAGAAATAGAAACAACTGCTAGCTTTGCTCTCAGCCAGGAACTTGTCCCAGTGTTGTAAGTGAATGACTAATGTATAACTGAAATTTCTTTTGATTTTTTTTCAGTGGACTTGAATGAAATGGAAACTTACATTTAGTGTTGGTGCAGCTTTTCTATCAAATAATATAAAAAAATCCTGATAATTCTTTTGGTGCTGGAATTTGGATTGTCTAAGCATCTACAATTTTTTTTCAACTTCAGAAATAGTTCAGTCGAGATTTGGGTTTTTAATCTGTTAATTTTCTTTAGTGAAAACCTGTGGCCTTGTTATATAACAACCCTCCTTCTCCATCCCTCATGAATATGTATTGGGAAAAAAACAAGTAGACAAATTAGTTCTTTCTGATACATACTGCCTTTCAAAATATCAGAGATACCTGGTCTACCTCTTCAATACACCTATTATTCATCCAACCCACCCAAATGTGCCATACAGGTAGGATGAGTGAATTCATATAGCAATGCTTGAAGTTAAAACAGTAGATCTTGAAGAATGTGAGTTATTTGAGCAAAACTCCAAAATACTGAAGGTTTTAGCAAATTCCATATCAGTTGTTCCCACATGTCTTAGTTTTCAGTGCCTCTTGGTATGAAATTTATTTAAATATACTTTGTGTACACACAGAAGCTGGTAATGATTTTGTTGACGTAATGCAGTTAACTTGATTATACTGGCAAGTCTCTAATAACTGTTCTTGTCTTAATTTGATTTATTATATCCAGACCCACCTGACTCAGAAGGTGCTGAGATTAGCTATAATTACAGTACTCATTATCCTTGAGTACTCAAGATGGGACACCAAGTCAGATTCAAATCTTATTCTCATCACCAATACAAATCCAAGATGATACCAGTGAAGACAGTGTTGGTACTCCAGATTCTTACTGTTGTAGGGGGAAGCTTTTGTCCTAGCATGCCAGATTGACTTCTCTCCAAATGTAATAAACCAAGGGCCAAATATTGACATGTTCTACCTGGTAATTCAGTGACAATGACAAGTCCCTGCTATTATAATATGATGACTGCAGTTGTTATGAACAAATAATGGCCTAAGACCATGAAAAAGAAGTAACTAAACTTTACTCTGTTATGAAGGTGTTTAAATTTCATAACTTTGGCATTGTTCTTGTCCTAAGAGTGGTAGTTAGTATGTGTGGTCTTCAGAATCAAATTCCAAGCACCTCAGTATCAGTAAAATGGAGTAATCAGTACTTTTGCGTTATGATGATGTTTCCATCATGTGGGAACAGTCAGTCTTGGGATAATTTGTTGTTTTTTTTATTTATTTCCTGGAGGCTCTGGGTGCTCTGTCCATTGCTGTAAGGTTAAGTGTAACTTAGAGAATGGATTGCTGCAGGATGTTTTTGGGAATGTTTAAACCCATTTAATTAACAGAGTGAACAGGAAGAGAAATAGAGGGTTAACTTCCTGATTATTTCTAACTCCAGAATATATTTTTTTTAACTTTTCCATTCTGCCAGTTGAGTACCTGTCTAATGTTAATATAATACTGCCTACCTGTATGGCATCTTCCACCTATGGATAAACCTTCTTCAGCATACCAGAAGTTTCAGAATCAGTTTGGTGTTGGCCAGTTCTTTTTCCTGGCTAACATTTCACTTTAAGTTGCCTAAGGCTGTGATGAGTTAGATACACTCAACTGTAGGATGAATCCTCAAAAATTAATTTGGGCTAGAATCCATTTACAGTTACTTTTAAAGGCTTTGTACAAAAAGCAGTAATTTCATTGTGTGTAGGTGCCTTTTCCAAAAAGTTAGTCTTTGAGGGAGATTCTATAGCACAATTATTCATAATAAAAATATGGTGGTTACTCAAGAGTGGCACTGGAAATGCACGGGAGCCAGAGAGAGAGGGAGGAATAGAAACTTCACAGGCTGTTTAGCGATCTTGTATATTACTGTCCTCCTCTGCTTTGACCTCAGCCCTTCCACCTTTGGAAGCCATTTGTCCAACAGGCAAGGTTGAGAACTCTGTGTACTTTTTGTGATTGAAACTTCCAGCAGATGCAGAAGGCATCTTTGATATGGGGGTTTTAAGCAATTTTCCTCTTTGTCCTACCTGTTTCCTGAGGTGTGGTAGAGAAAATTTTGACTTCTTGACTCTGTCTTCTGTGCTTTCTATGTTGTGGAATTTGAAGGGAGAGGATAAACCAGAATGGTGTGGAACAAACTAACAGACCTCTGTGCTTCATGCTTTCCCAGCTTTTGGTGACCATCCATTTAGCAGTATCTTACATTATTCCTCTCTTTTCTATCTCTTATTAATCTCTTCCATCTCAAAAGGGTCTCTTAGACCTTCTCTCTTCCCCCCCCCCTCTATTTTGTGTGGGTGTGTTTGGCTTTGATTTACACCCGCACCCCCATCTTGCTGCCACCCTTTCTTTTATCCAAACCTGCCTTTGGGTTCATGTGTTTACTCTTGACAGTACTGCAGCTACATAAGCAGATGGGTGGCTGCTGACTGACTACTAGGGAGCAAAGACCAGCGACTGTCACTTCCTTCTGGGAAGTGCAGGAACCTGGTGGAAGTGCATGAGAAGGGCCTGGAGCAGGATCTGGCAAGTACTACATATTTGCAAGATGCCAGCTCTGTAGCTTAGGTCTAGTATGATGCTCCATGTGTGGGTCTACAGTTAAAGTTGCTTCCTAAGCCAACTTGTTTTCAAATAAAGCAGCCAGGACATTGCTTTTCCTTACAAGTGAAAACAGTTTGAACCCTTAGCGTTTGTTCCTCACCTTTTTACTGTTTTATTTTTCTTTGGGAAAAAGAAAATATCAATAATTATTGATAACTCTTTCACTTAACCTAGCAAGGAGCAAATTCTTACTGCACTAGTGATCATGTTCTGAGCTATATTTGAACAATATGAAAACAAAAATTCTGATTTCTGTGATAATCTCAGAATATAGAATATATTTCTCTTGCACTTCTTTTGTCAGAACAGAATATTTTGTAAGGAAGAGTTAAGCACTACTTTCGTAAATTAAATAAATGTTAGTTTCAGCTAACATATGCCACAATGCCATATAAGTTCTCCTAATACGCTTTTTGTATTCTCTAAGGCTGTTTTTATATTAGTTAAATCTATGCTGAGTTCCAGTTTTACAGAATTATCATTATATCTCTAATTATCTGTAATTATGCATAATTATTAACTTATTCCTGCAATTATAGATCCGTAAACAGTAGAACTGTAGAGTAGTTGAGGTTGGAAAGGGCCTCTGGAGGGTCAACATCCTTCCCTCCCAAAGCAGGGTCTAGTAAAACAGTTTGATCAGGGATGTGGCCAGCTGAGGTTTAAGTAGCTATAGTAATAGAGACTCAACCACCAATCTGTACAGGTTGTTCCAGTTTCTGTCAAGCCGCACAGTAAAAAAATGAAATAAAAAATAAAAAAAAAATTAAAAATTAATGGTAATTTCCTGTGCTGCAGTTTGTGCACATTCCCTCTGCTCAGTCACTGTGCACTGCCTCCATTGTCTCTTTTTCCTATCAGTAATTTAGACACACTGCTAAAATGTGAATAAATTTAAAAATATGCAAATAAAGATGGTCATTCTGAGGGACAGCAAAACATGCTGTAGTCATGATAATATCCAGTTTCTACATGGAAATGCTGCAGCTTGCAGCATGGGAAATGAAAGCTGATGAAAGATAGAGGAAAAACCAGTTAAGTCTGGTACTTTGACCAGTCTCTGTTCACCTGCCTCAGGTGCAGCTGATTGAGATTCTTTCTATGCTGTGTAGCTAAATTTTGTTGGCAAAAAGGGATTGCAAAGCTCTCACTGCAGTAATTGTGTTGTGACTTAGCCTCAGCCAGCAACCAGGCACTGTGCTGCCACTTGCTTGCTGCTCCCCCCGCAGGTGGGATGGAGGAGAGAATCAAGGGGGGGGTGGGGGGTGGAAATTGAGTTGAGATAAGCTGTTGAACAGGACAGTAAAGGGAGAGGAAGTAGTAATATTACTGATAAAGAAATATGCAAAACCAAGTGATGCAGAAAGCAACAACTGCTCACTACCCAGTGACTGATAGCTTGTCCCCAAGCAATTTCCCTCCCCCCAGCCAATTCCCTGCATTTATATATTGAGCATGACATCTTATAACATGAAATATCCCTTTGGTCACTTTGGGTCATCTGTCCTGGATGTGTCTCCTCCCAGCTTCTTATAGAGGAGATGATGGAAGAACAGGGGCAGTATGAGAAACTGGAGAAAGTCCTTGTCTTACTGTAAGCATTACTTGATGACAACAGCTAGAACATGAGTGTTATCAACATTCTTCTCAGCATGAATCCAAAATATAGCCCTGTGCTAGCTACTATGAAGGAAATGAACTCTATCCCAGCCTAAACCAGGACAATCAGTATTATAGCTTCTGTTGTTCAATATCCATAACCATTAAATTATTATTTTTTTACAATATTAAATTTTACTAACAATGAGATACAGTGTTAGCTACTTTTGCTGTTAATTCTTTTGCATAGGTACAATGTCAGCATAAAAACAGCTGCTGGGGAGATCAAAGCTGGGAAGGATCAAACGTTGGGAACATGCTTTATTTCTGATGGTTTTTGATAAAAAAAATACTAGGGTTTGTTTCATACAAAGGTATTGCAGATTTGTGAAGAACAAACTGTCTTGAAGAATGTACCATAAGAGATTTAGGTTAGAAGCAAGGAGTATGGATTTGAGATGCAAGATTGCTTAGATAAAGGATTACAACGGGTGGAGAAAAAAACCCCCAACCAACAATAAAAATAAAACCAGGCTATGAAACCAAATTGTATAGAAGTAGAGAAAGAGGATCTAGGCCCAATCCGGTGTCAAGTGCCAAATAGCGTCGATACTACTGATATTAAAAAGCATACTGAAGATTTGGGCCCTGTACTGTTTAAAATAGCATGTCAGACACTATTTTCGTCTTTAATGCTGTTTCTCCTTCTGTCTCTATGCCAAACTCGTATTAGGACTCTAAGCACAAGTGTTAAGCAGGCTTTCAAACCGAGTATTTCTATATTAAATTTGAGTTTTGTGAAGCAACTAGATTCTATTTAGGTTCTGTATCTCATAATATTGTAATGTCTTTGTTAATTGCTATGCTGTAAAACCTCTGACTAACCAACCCAAATGCTTTCATTATTGCTTATGACAGTAATAGACATTTTTGGTTCTTGTTATTTGTGTTCGTAATAGGAGAGCCTTGCGGAGTTTAAAAATATCAAGCCTTGAACAGCTTTTCTCTGAAGAAGCTCTAAGGCATGCAATTTCTTTGCCAGCTGATGTTTGCTAGATTTAAAAAACAACAACAAAACTTCTGACCTTGAAGTTAATTATAAATTTGGCACACACTCTTATAATTCTGATGTTACCATGATATTTTGTATGATATCTGAATGTCTACATTAGAACTGTGAGCTAGCTGAAGGAAATCTTTTCAACTTCTAACAGAAAATGTAACCCCCCTTTTTCTGAATCTGCAACATGCCAAAGGATCAGGGCCGTAACTTTTTATGCAGATGGAGCTCTGACTGTCTGGGCCTGCTCTGAAGACAGTTGTGCTGCACATGGGTACAAAATCCATCTGTGAAGTGTGTGGCTGCCTGAACAGCTTCTTGAGTAGGGCTTCCTGTTGTTCAGGGAAGGTGGCATTTCATTGGCATCCTCCCTTTGGTTATTTGTTAGCCTGCTGTACTGTATAGGATCATCTAGGGTTAGCTGTTGCTTCCCATTCTGCCAATTCCACTTGGCTGTGCATCTGCCAGAGCTACACAGTTCTGAGTTTTCCCTTGTCAGAAAGCTTTTTGGTTACAAAAAAGTGATGTGCCCAAACTAGAGAATGGGAATTCTTACTTGTATAGACATATTTTTCTCTAGGTGAAGGACTCTTTATCATTCACTCTTCCCCAGCTTTTTCTCTGGTTTGAAAGTATAGATAGACAAGATCCGTGTGTCTTTAAATGTATCAGATGTATGTAATCTAATGTTGACGGCTTCTCAGAATGGAAGGTAAAACAGAACAAAGTCTAATGATTAACTGATGTCATCTTTAGCCATTTACATCTGATGGCAAAGGTTGGAGTAGCTTACTATGTTTTACTCCCACTTTCTACAAGGCTATGACCTCCACAGAGAAGGTAGCGGAGGTCTGAGACCTAGCTTTCTCTAGTTTCCTAGTGGGTTCTGAAAAACCTGGTCTTTGAAAATCCTGGTTGGGCACCAGGTTCCACTACTTGTAGATGTATTGTTTTATAGAAACAAAGGTTTGTGCTCCAAGATGAGGTGACAGTGCAAAAATATTTGTATGGAGCTACAGTGGCTTTATATCAGAGCTATAGGAACTCATTAAGGATGCCTTCTAGCATCTGGCTTGTCCATGCACAAGGTGGCAGTGTGAGTAAACTTGGCGAAAAGTATGCTTTCAGTAATTCCTAAGAGGTGTTTTTATTACAAAATTGAAATTTGCAGGTCATTTAATGTCTTGCCCACTTCATATTTTTAAGGAGTGATGTGTACGATACTATCTTCAGTATGTCTTCATCAAAACCAATTTTATTAGCCACTTTCAATATTGTTAATCACAACAGAAGAATTAAGAATACATCTCAAAAATTATAATTAAAAGTGACATTTTGTGGGCAGTTAATGCTTATAGCAGACCACACCTGATATTTTGAAACATAAAAAACCAACAGCAGCTTCAAAGCAACAAAGTTATTTTAGTCTGGACTGTTTCTCTAAGTACTGTAAGAATTATTTCATGAAACTTCACAGTTCAATATGCCAAATAAGAGAGAGATTCTGCTGATAAGGCATATTTTGTATGCATGATGGGGCTATACATCCGAGCATGTGAATCCACATGGAAATCTTGTTTTCTTTTACTTATATTAATCCCAGGGATGCGCACACACATCAGATCTGCCATTCCATTCTTCCCAGAAGCAGTGCATAGACTCATGACTTCTGACTTACAAAAGCAGGACTGAGTATTGTACATTAGGCTATACATATAACAGTAATTTGCAGATGCAGGGTCATAAATGCAGATCCTTGGAGTTTCTAAGCTAAGTTCTGGTAACAAGACCTGCAGAAATCAGGGGTAAGAACTTCTTTTGAAGAAACTATTGATTTTTATTCTGAAGCTATGGTTGCTGTGGCCTCAGCAAAAGTTATAGAAGTCCCAGTCAAGCTGAGAATTGATAAAAGAGAGTGAAACACTTTTCTGCTTCACCAGCTGTCTCCTATCCTTGGCTGCCTCTGTAGTTCGTGGGGGTGTGAGTTCGTCATTTGTAGACCAGTTGAAAGCCTCCCTATGCTCGGGGAGTGAAGGGAATCCGTAAGACTTATATTTTGACTCTTCATACTGATCAAGGGCACAATTTCAAATACAGAAGAATGCAGGTCACTTTTATTAGGGCTAGTAAAAAAATGTCTGGGTTGTAATTTTTCTTTTTAACCACAGAAGTGCTGAGATTTTTATATAAGACCAAGAAAATGTTTCTAGTACTTTTGCATTCTGATGCCTCCCCAAGTTATGCTGGGACAGTTAATGTGAATGTGCAGGTCACTAATCTAATTTTTTAGAAAGCCTATTAATAGGAAAATCGAAGTGTTGATATCACATGACACAATTTCAGTGTATTGAGTTTGAAGAATCTGGTGTGTGTGGTTTTTTTCCTGAAGTCGTCTTGTGAGGATGATCTTAGTTCCTATATTCTGCACACAAAAAAGCAGTTATCAAGCATAGAATAATTATCTGTTGCCTGTTACTATTCTGACTTTCAATTTTAAAACTTTACACAATTGATTGAGGGCTCCAAAAGACCACCTTTTGTTCTGCTGAAACATAGGAACAGGAGAGGTACACGAGTGAAAACTTCTCTTCTGTTTCATCTTCAAGTTCTTCCATTCATAGTGTGGAGGAGATTGTGGAGTGAAACAGGATAGTTCGGTTTCCAGACCTGCTGTCCTCTCAGGGTCTAGTAGTGTGAAGCCCAATTAATGTCTGTTCTCATCATGACATTTATGATATGGTTTCTTTTCCACCTAAAACTGAATATAATGTAATATCATATTCTTTCATATAGGGTATCTAAACAGCTGTTGGATTGTAGAAGCTTCCAACCACTGCTGATCTGGGTCAGGTTTGAACTGATGACCTGCCGATGAAAAGCTTGAGTCAGATTTCATTCCCCTGAGTCATTTAGACTGCCTGCAAATGCGTGATTAACATTTGAGATGCAAGTAAATTTTTTTTTTTTAGTAGCAGGAGATGAGGGAAGAAGGTAGTCAGTGTTTAATCTAAACTGTCCTGGTACAACACCGTAAAGAAAGTGACTGAGGCTGGGAAGTGAAAAATTAGATGTTGAAAAGGAAGCACATGGAGTTACAAGTCACTCGGCATTTCACTGAAATAAATGGCAACACTGTTTGCCTTGAGCGTTCATGGATTGGGAGGGAGTGGTAGTTAGTACGCTATCTAGGTATTGGAAATATGTTCATTTACCTAAATAAGATCCCCTGTATCTTAGGAAAGGCCATGTAAACACTCCAGCATTCTGTGTAGGAGAATGGTGTCTCCTACCTTTTGTCCTACATAGGTGTTTCTCTGCAAAAAGATTCTGAGTTCATCCTGGTGCAGAATAGTTCTTTTGCTTAGTCTGTGGTTTTTTGTAGAAGAACTAGCCTTAGGCTCTTTTGGAGGAAAGATGTACTGTAGTGAGTTTGATTTCCTTCCAAAAATAGTGATATTCTCTCCATTAAGTGGACTTTTGTTTCAAACTTGCAGTAATGGAATTCCTGTATTATATTTTGGGAGACTTTCTGATGGACTAACAGATTTCACTGTTGCTGGGATTTGCTGGTAAACCCAGTAGCTATACTGTCTCGTAATATTATCTGATGACTCCCAATTATATACACTTGATTTTTTTGCTTAGACAATTTCCTAGACAAGGAATAGGAGCTCTAGGAAGGGATAGCGATGAAAAACTGGAATGCTAGTGAAACACTAGCATTGCCTGAAAGCTTAGGAGTTGGCCTATATAACATTGGCTTGAAGGTGAATCCTTCGACTTAGCTTATGCCATTTGCATATGGCATTGCCTAAGTAACAGACTAATTCCTGGCTACATGGGATGAGTGGAATAGAAGGCATGGATATGGCATCACAGGAGGTGGTAGCTTCCTCACTGCTTTGATTATTGAAAAGCCCTTTATAACGTTTGGCTTGAATATATTTATATTCTGTTTACTTGCATTGGTATTATGGCAGTATTGTTCATTAGCTTAAAGAATGCTCTTCCCTTAGTGATGCTTATTTCCTCTCCCCTCTTATATGTAGCCATCGAAATCCTCTCAGCCTTCATTTTGCTAGACTGAGTGAGAGAAATTCTGTTGTTACCCTCTTTCAAGCTCTCCATGCACCTTCTTAGTCTAATGCCCTTTCTGAAACCCTTCCAGCTAGAGTTCAACGTTTTAAACAAAGGTCACAATCAGTGTTATAGGTAATATTCCAGATAAGATTCTATTTTCCTTACTCTCATAAAAACATTAGTCACTTTATAGTCTGACAATCTCACTGAGAATGTCAGGAGTTTTGCACAGGTCAGAGAAGTCTTCCTCCTTATTAGAGCTGTAGATCTTCCCTCTTTTGCTTTATCTCATCATTTCAATTACTTTTGATAATATGCACGAACCACTTTTTCATCTACAGGAACAAAAGGTGAAATAGAAATATGATTTTACTGATTTGTTTGTGAGGGATCTTTTCTATCTTTTATCCTAAATGCTGTGCAAGATTTAAAAGATGTGCTAATGGCTTTTTTTGGTAATAAAACTGTATTATGTAGCTGTCAATGATCAGTAAACAAGAAAGTAAACAGACTTAAACAGTTTACTTAAGCAAGTAAACAAACTTACTAAAGAAACAATTTTAAAAGAATTTCAAAGTTTAAAACACATTGCAAAAGTGAGTTCAGTGTTTTCTGCATGGACAAGTGTTAAGTTTTCATAATAAAATATTTTTGGTAAAATAATTTTAGTAATAATACTACTTCTAAGGCATACCTTGCTTATGTGTCTAGAATTAAAAGGAATACATCTTTTAAAGGCATGCTGTATTATTTTCTATTTTCTATGGAAAAATTAAGAAATGCAGCTCCCCACTTTGTTTCACTTTATGCCACTTGTGATAGAATTAAATTACATGGAAGTGAATCCAACATGTATAACTTTATAAATTCAGAGAATTGCTTGTCATATAAGATACAGCTTCCTGAGTGACGTCCTACCTCTATTGAAATCTATGGGTGTTTTTCTAGTGCCATGAGGTAGATTTTCAACTTCAGTGTATCATAATCCAGTTTTATGGTTGCTTGCTGTCAAAAGCAAAGTCACTACATATTTAATTTATTTATCTTCTATTAAAAACAAATATTGTCTCCTCATTTAAATGCCTAACCAAGAAAAGTTAAGGTTTACAAGAAAGATATGAATACAAGATGAACACTGTAGTAAAGAGGACATTCACACCAGGATGCATATAGAAATATGCTGAATTGGAAAATGAAAGTTCAAGTCTATGAATATCTAATTTAAGTTTTGCTTACACCATAAGGAAGTCTACAATAATAATAATTTAAAGACACTCCAGAGGGGTTGTTAATGAATTACTAACTACTCACAACAGGAGTGAAATATTTTTAATGTCTGCTTGTGAGAAGTCAGCCCCAGGTGAGACCAGCACTAAGCCTCTGCATTGCTCACATCCTTAAGGGAAGGACTTTGGCAAAAGCTTATGCTGGCCTTCCTCAGAGCAGAGAATTTCAAGCAAGGAGAATTCTTTGCCAGAGTCGCTAACAATTAGTGCTGTTGGAGATGTTGCTATAAAATGCCAAGGATGGTCAGTCTGCACTGATAGCAGGAGCTTGAGAGTAGTTTTACTAGGTTATGGAAGAGAAATCATATTTACTTGAAGTGGTTTTAAAAATGGTATTGGCTCAAATATTAATTAGCCAACTGTTAGAAAATGATTGCCTAAATACTTACATTGTTATGAAAGCCCATAAAGACTTGGAGTTTAGCTGCGACCTGTATTTGCCATACAAAAATTCATATTAGATTATAAGACAAAATGCAAGAACATATTGTTTTCCCCAAGAGCAAGCTTCAAATTTCATAATTTCTCCTTGGATGAAAATTAGACAGCCAGTACAAACGACTTTTTTGGAGGGGATGGTAAACAGTCAAATCACTTCAGTTTTTATATTTTACTTTAATATCTTGCTCAGGTTGGTGTGTAAATGAAAACAGCTAATGTAAATACATCTTACTATTATTGGGCCAGTTGTCATCCAGTCCTGCCTTACCATGTAATCTTTGTGTAAGGGCAGTGCTTGATCTTTCTAGTCCACTTCTGTATTCCATGAGGATCAACACAATTTGAAGAATAGAGCTGGAAAATGTTAGGGGTTTTGTGGGTTTCAAGTGTTCATAACATCCATAAGTAGGAAAGGGCTCAGAGATTATGCTAGCAGTCTGGGAGATAGACTTATCTGGGGGTAGTGATACTTAATTCTGTCTCATTACAGTCACAGCAGCAAGAATGAAACACGTTCTGCTTGGCTTTTTCCTCTGATAGTGCCTTTAGACAAGCTTGCTTTCTCTTAATTATGCTATGTTTCATTATACATTACACATGTGATGGAGGGGTCTGGATGTTAAACAATTTTAGTGGGAAAAGCTTTAGGCCTAACAAAATTAACTGGATAAATTGAAAAAATTCCCTAAATACCATGCTCTTTCAAGAAAATTTTCACATCATATCAACCATTTCTATGAAAGACAGAGTGAAGTGATTTCAGGTACATTTGCAAGTGCATTCTTCCTTGCCAATGAGTCTAGATAATCTCTGAAGTGAAGCCTAAATCACAGAATATAAGAAAGATGCCCTTCTGTTTTTCTTTTGTGCTGAAGTTATCCCTTCTATGGAAAGACCAGTGTCTGTGAATCTTTAATGCTCATTAGGAGGAAAAATATTGAAGATGCTCTTCACCTTCATGTCCTGACTGCAGTGGGGAAAGGTTAGCCCTGAGCTGCAGAAGTGACACTACATATTATGCTGTTACACTATAAACAACTGTGTACAGGTTTGCTTGAAAATTGTAGTTTTAGATCACTACTTGAAGGAAAAAATAGTGCTAGTAAGAGAAAGGAGAGATCAGGCAGCAATTTCTTCTATTTGTTATTTTTTTTTATTACTGTATGTATTTCCTCCATCCCCATTTTTCAAATACCAGTAGAAGAAAACGTAAGTAGAAAAACATTAACATCATGTACCTTCCAGGTTACACCTGAATATTTTTGAACAAGAGATAAGGGACAAAGAGGGAGGCAGCTCACTGTTTGTTTTTTTTTTTCAACAGTTTATTTAAAATGAAGCTATCCTCTATGCAAGGTCGCCTAACACTTGAGAGCTATTGCTCCTAGAAATAAAATATGCCTAGGTAATATTACTTTTGCCTAATGAAAACCACTGCAAAGAAATTTCAGACCAAGAACTGGACTAGATACATTATGTAGAGGTGTGTGGTGTGATCTCTACTAATTGCAAGAAAGAAATGGAAAAAAATATCAAGAAATAAACACCCAATAACCTTGCCACATTCTAGAGGATATTTAAAGCAAACTCTGCCAAAATTTCCTGCCAAAATTTGTACAGCCAACACTATACCACTAGCTTCAGCAGTGATGAAATGCTAATGTTGTCTGAATCATCTAAATTGCTTTGCAGGACTGAAAGGAAACGTACCGATTAAGACTTTACTGGCTTTCAGTATTGGCATTGCTCCTATTGTTGATATTAACAGATACAACTGGTGGTAGAAAACAGTCTGGTGTAGTTATTCAGCGTTAAAGCAATATTGGACAAGAAAAATTCTGGTTTCTAGGTACAGAGCTTTTGTTTAATGCATCAATTGTGCCAGCTGGCCAGGAGTCCAAAAACTTTTTTTTGGTTATCGTTTCCCTCAGTAGAATTCATTTGCAAGTTACAAGTGGCTTCAGATGGGCTTAAAGGGTTGGGATTTTTTTTTCCCCCAGTGAATATGATGATATTGGGACACACAGGAAAGTCACTGATTTAAGTCGGTTTTGCTAGAGCCATAGGGTAACAGAAAAATAGAAGAGGGAATGAGTTGAACTGCATGTTAGTCTAACTAATCTGAGTGCTGCTTAACCAGGTGGCTGCTAAACTAGAGAAGTCTCATTTGATGCTGGAAGAAAGCATTTGCATTTATGAGAGAGACCATTATACAAGAACATCAGTCACAATAATCATTATCCTGTTTGGTGAGAAAGTGCAACAGGTGTTGAAAACAAAGATTACAGTTAAAATTGTGACAGAGTAAATTAAAATTCTCAACCTCTGTCACCATGAGATTGATATGTGGAAGAGAGCACCAGAACTGAAAGCTCCGTGTTATGGACAATCTGCAATATGTCATGTCAGTGGATGAAGAGAAGGTTCTAAGCAAAATATTGTACTTTGTTCATGTCCTGAAAAACAAGGGATGTGCACAGGAGAAGTGGTATAAGTGAGCTGTTCTGAATATGGTCAGCAAAAGAATTTCTGAACAATTTTTCAACTCTGAATAACTAGTTTTGGAAATATCAGCAAGAGCTTGTGCTCTGATTTTTTTTTTTTGGGTGTACGTAGCTTTTAAATTTTTAGATAATTATCCTGTTAAAATGCACCAGTAAACAATTGTATAACCCACATAAGGAAGGTGAGGAATAACTGTAGTTTATTCCAAAAAGTGTAAATTTAAGTCTAGCCCCATCCAGTTTATACTGAGAATAACTAACTGACTTCCAGGTAGTAGCAGAATAAACATCACAAAAGAGGCATATGGACAACCTGACTTTTACTGGCAAGTTCCAAGATTACCACCCAAATTTAATTCCAGAATTCCAGTTTGATTCCAGAGCTGAATATAATTCCCTGGAATTCAAAACTGGGCTGATAAGAATGCAATGACCTTGCCAAATAAAATTTTACTATTAAGTGATCTTGTTGCTTCCATTTTTTTAATCTGCTGACCTTGATTTGCTGTAGTTATTTTACCTTTCGCATTTGCTGTCAAGATCTTTTTGAGGGGAAAAAAAAATTGTCGAAAAGATGCAAACTTTTTAAATACTTCAACACATTTTTATAAACAAGCAGCTGTTTAAAATGGGATAAGAATATGGCACAATCTTAGATTAGCTATCTTCTAAGCTATTATTCACCTGAGAATTGTATTTTCAGATTTTTCTGCTACAACAATCTATGCATAGATTAGATTATTATTCCCTTATAGGGAACATCAGTACAAGTAAGGGATTGTTTCGCATTAAAAAGAAAAAAATGACCTCTTTGTGATGAAAATGCGACGTACACATGCTACACTCTTTGTTGCCTCCTCTTTCATGGTGGTGTTTAACGTAGACATGCTACACTCTTTGCCTCCTCTTTCATGGTGGTGTTTTCCCTAGTGACATTTTAAGCCCTGCTTCTTACCTACATGAAAAGTATCTTCAGGCATTTGTACATACTTGAAGCATCTTTACCTTTCCTCTGGTGTCTGTGGCTTGCCAAGTACTCAGAGTCGTTATCTGTCATTCTGGAAGACAGAAGTAGTTTTGTATCTTCTTTCCCTCTGCTTTTGTTTCTCTTCAATTAATTGTCAGTGAACAACTTTTGAACCAGAGATCCAGTCTAAACTGCAATTTCTTGTGACTACATCTAGAACAGGATGATTGGTAGCTCAGTATTGTATATCCTGGAAAAAAATACATCTTGGCTGTTTGACTCATAGTGAAAAAACAGGGCAGGCTCTAGAGAATGAAAGCCACTTAATCTGGATCTCTTCACAAATTAGGCAAACCTTTGTTCTGTAAGTAATTTTCTATATGTGTAGCAAATTATAGTTACAGGTTCTAATGACATACATGTAAATACAGCAAATGTCAATAGCCTTCAAAGTAGCATTTTTTTTTTAAATGGTTTTATGTTAATAGATTATATGGTTATCTTTAATGCAGAATTCCTTAATATTTTTACAGGAGAAACTTGCTTGGATGAATTCTAAATAAGTTAACTAGACCATCAAAAATATTTCAGTCCTATTGAAAATAGACTTCTTGGTTTACAGAGAGTCAGAGGCTTACAGTCTCATCTAATTTCCCTTACCATTTCCAAGTATCAGGTGGGCCAGGGAAGCTATAAACCTGTGGTTTATGTTCTGCTAATAAGCTTAGACAAAAAATTAAGAAATTGATAGTAAATACATTCATGAATAAATTATTTGAATTCAGGTCACTGCAGTTTTAATTATTAAAGCATTGTTTCTGAATATAAAATTATTCTTAAACTGAATATATTTGTAGTGAAAGTCCAATGTTTGTTATTTTCCTGCAAAAGATATGTCAGCTAGTCAGTAGAAATAATACCAACTAATAACCATTCTGTTTCACACCATATATTTTAGTAAATGTTGTAGGTACGTCTTGCGCTATACACTGTACTAAACAGTTAAGCTGCTTCTCTCCAGTCTGGAAATTTTTTAAAACTATTTAGAAAAAAATTGAAAATACTTATGTACTGTAGAAATCACAATTCTTTCGTATCACTCCAAATTAAAAGTCATGCAATTTTAGTTTAGAAAGTGTTTGGTCAAGACTTTGTAGGTAATTAGGTTTGTGTAAATCCCTCACTGAAAATGCAGATCACATGACTGATGGCTACACACTGTAGCTTTTAAAGAATACTCTGCTCTCCCCCATACACCAAGTAAAATGTTATCCTGGATTTGATGTTGTATTTTTTGGTTCCCTTGTTGATTAAGCGTGTAGTTCCTGTGTAATGTTATTTTCTTCAAGTTTTTATATTCTGTTTATTATTCATACTATGTGGCAAACACAAAAACAAGTGAACGGTTTTTTTCAAATTCTAGTATGTTTTTGTGTGCTTTGAGATTCCCAGGGTATTCTGAGGCTGAAAGTGGACAGGAGTCAACACGCTGATAATGATAGGCATCC